>NW_027104636.1:471325-522569 GCF_000696795.3 Halyomorpha halys | reverse complement strand
TAGATTAGGTTTATTTCTTTTCCGTTTCTTTATTTTTGAAACATCATAATTTTTTCCGTTTTACTAGAGATATGTCTGTTATTATTATTATTATTATTTGGAAGAAAAAAACCTAAGATTTTTTTAGTCTAATAAGTGAGCTAAAATCAATTAGTAAAGGGAAAGAATTAATTGAAAAAATCGACTGTTAGAATTTTATTTTTCATTGGGGCTAATAAAGTAGGGGAAAAAAACATTTTTTTCAAATTTTTAGTCGTTTTTCCTTCGTTATGTATATTTTTGACATATACTATTTGTTGACACCAATACATCAAGACGAATGATGAATTTCAATAGACTTTGCCTTGAGGATGTATTTAATCCCAATTTTTTCGTAAAATTAAATATATTTGTCTAAAGTACTTCCAAGTCAGATTTATTTGTCATTTATAATGAAAGATTACCATTAAAACCGAAAGGTGTGTAATTTGATTGCGGGACGCATAAGTTCTTTGAATCGAGATTTAGTCATAGTCAAGCTATGTAATTTTAAAATTTCAATATAACATTTTATTTTATCTTTGGTTCCCATTTTTTTTTCATATTTTATTAAAAATAATACATTTACTAACGTAATACCTGTAGTATTTAAGAATATTTATGAATTAGAAATGTTATTGTTTTTTTCTCGAATTAAAAAACTATTTTTAAACTTATCTTGAAAGAAAGTTACCTGCCTGCGGCCTCTCTGGACGTATTCTGGAAATTCTCCAGACTGTTCTGAGAGCACCATTCATCCATTGCGGAATGTTCATTTGCCGCTCTATGAAAATTCCTTCGTTTAA
Source organism: Halyomorpha halys (assembly GCF_000696795.3). NCBI lineage: Eukaryota > Metazoa > Arthropoda > Insecta > Hemiptera > Pentatomidae > Halyomorpha > Halyomorpha halys. Next base: position 521,745 of record NW_027104636.1, on the reverse strand, counting down.
TTTTACTGTAATTCTATATAATTTAGAATCCATTATTAACTTGTTATTTATTATCCTCATAATAATTAGTTTCTTTCTCACCATGTACACGTTATGTAATTTGATTGCTTTGTTAAAACAACGTATTTCTAATCGGCTTAAAGATAGCTTGTTAAGAAATATTTAGAAATCGTTAGGAACTATTACTATTTATAAATGAATGCTGCGTTTCTCAAGAATAGGGAAAAAAAAATTATTTTTTATTTTCTATAATTATTCGTTAACATGTGTTCATTTACCTCATTAAATACCACGTAATAGCAAAAAGAAATCTCACTGTTAAGAAATAGAGATTAAAAGTTGCCGTAAGTCTAAATTACATTAATTATTATAAAAGAAGGTCAATATAGGAAAAAGTTGTTTCAAGTTGGGAATAAAATTATTTTTATTTTAGGAAATAAGTCTCTTGTGCACACCTAATATATTTATATGTATAGTAAAAAAACAATTCCAATAAAATTATAATTGAATACCAAGGATTTTTAATTCCAAAATGTTCAGTTGGCTTGATGAAATAATATCCAAGTGCTTTCTTCGAAAATAATTAATTGTATCTAAATTTTAAAAAAGCTCATGTACTTTTCTTTCGCATATATTAAAATTTTGAAGTACAGAATTATAGATTAAACTTTATAAAGTAGTCAGAAATATGAAAATTATGCTAAATAAAATCAATTTAGTTAGTTACTCCTTTATGCAACAGGCATAGTTGTAAAGAGTATTTAATTTTTGAAATATGTTTAATATTAAATTTAAACATAACGTTTACCATAAATAAACGGTTTTTAATTTAATTTTTCGTGACCAAACTTAAACATTAACATCAAATGTTAACGATTCTGGCCAACTTCTCCATCTTCAGAGCAATTATGTTAATTATTACATCAACTCATAATCATACTAACATATTTTGTAGTATGTTATGTCTATTGTATATGTCCAATTTCTCTTAAATATGCCACCAATTATGTTTTTTATTTACTATTGTAATTGTTTTTTTAATATTAATTAAAATTTGTAATTATTTGATACAGATGTATACAATTTATTGTATATCATTAATTATACTTACGAAACATAATATAAACATACCCTCTCTCTTAAGGGATCACGCAGTGGCATAGTACTCTAGTGGATCTTTTTACGATGGAGAAACAATGCAGGACAGCTGTTGGTGAAGTGGGTCGATATACAGGGACTGGAAAAACATATCCATTGTCCCTTAATGGTGTGAATGCATTGCCATTTGTTACTGTTCTATTGCAGTTGATATGGAAGGCGCTGATATCGGAAATTTCTAAATTTAACTTTATGTCTTTGTATATAATTTTAATTTATTACTTGATATAATTTATGAATGTATCTTATTCAATTATTTTATTGGCTATGCTGCTTAAGAAAACAGTAACATTAATATGCTTCTGGAGTTTATCGTTATGGGTTGGACAAGACTTAATATATTGCTTCAATAAGGGACTAGGTATTTATTCTGATTACCTTAAAACTTCAGAAATAAACGCTCTAAAGTTCTAATTTATTTAATAAAGATTTTACATAAGACAATAATTAGATTTCGACTATCGTAGTTGAACTTCGGGTCTCTACTAAATCATTAAATTCACTTCGTATTCAATCCGTACATTCCAAAATTATATTTAAAATGTTCAATGCCCTTTATAAGGTTTCCAATAAATTTTCCGTCCTAGGTTTAACGTCATATATCGCTGCTTCGCTTTGATAGTTGCACTTCTGCCAGAAAAAAAAATTATTTTATTTATTTTATTGATTTTATCGCAGTCTGTATTAATTTATGAGAGGCCTACCAGCATGGGACAGTCTACTACAAATCCCTATTTATAGTAATATCTTTGAAACAGGTACATTTCATGATATGACCAAAACAGCTTTTCGTCAGATGTCCCACTGTTTGTTCAAAGCAACGATCCACTTTTTCTCCTTAATGGATACCTTATCCTTCATTTAAAACTGCAGATGGGAGTTTGTGAGGATAAACGGGTTTAATGACTTACTTATCAATTGATTTCCGATAATACTCCATAGCTATTGAAAAAGAGACGGCCTCAAGACATTCATGTGTAGACATTCATGTGTAGACCTGTCATTGTAATAATAATTATGTATAGTATTTATTTATCATATTGCACTTTGATTTTTTTTTATTTTTTTTATTTTTTATTGTGTCATAAAATTTTCTTTTCAAATCTGTTCGGGGATCTTTCTAATGCTATTTATTAAATAATTACAGATAAAAACGTGTCAGAGATTCGATTTAAATATATAAATGTAGAGTGGAATATATAAATTTAGTTTTGCCGTTAGCATAGCCTTGTTTGCTCATGTTTGATTTTTTATTTATAAAAAATGGCTACCGTTGGTGAAATACTTACTTTTAGGACGTATTGCAACAAGCACTTAGATTGTTTCACAGAGTGTGAAGACATTTCGGTGCTTGGCACATCCTGCTAAGTTATCTTGCTGACAACAGATCGTGAGAAAAGTGCGTCTGGGACCTATGTATTATTTAGTAGTCGCACACTCAGGTATTTTTTCTTTACTTCTAAATTTATTTATTTTTGTACTTTTTTTATTTTTAATTACTTCTTAAATTTCCTCGTTTTTTGCACTGACTTTTATTTTCACTATTATATTTTAATTTTCGCAATGTTGTTTAAGGAAAGATAACAATTAGTTTTATCAATTTATTATTCATATATCTATCAACATTCGTCGTTTTCGATTTTATAAATATAACTAGCTGACCCGGCAATGATTCGCTGTTGCTATATTTGAGAATGTATATAGATTTAATTAACACAATCTATAGTTTGATATGAATTATTATATTTAGTTAAAATTAATCATTTACCTATACTTTTTTATTAAGATTAGGTAACATAAATTGGACCAATATAAGCTAGTAGGAACGATCTAGAAATTGTTATGGCGTAGAACTTCTACGCCACAACCCCTGATGAAGACCTGAAACTCAGGTCGAAACGTCGGCATAAAATAAATAAATATGATTTTGTTTATTTAAGTTGTTCTTTGCTGACCGCCGCCCCCGACAAACTTCTCCAATCATTAATCTACGGTCAACTATCTACATCTCATTTAGAAATTTTTATTATTTTTTAATAATTATGTATAATTTTAATTATACAAATTCATACAAATAAATGGTTGGACTTGCAATAATGAGATAACGCCTACATTTGTAGATAAAAAAGCTAACTATAGTACTATATCGAAACAATTTAGATCGACTGACATATCAAAGTGTGGTAAAAGATTTTTTAGGAGTGAAACAAAGTTGATATTGGTTTTTAACACCTTAAGATGCGAATTTTGTTGATGTAGGTTCAGCTTTCCAATCATTCTATTAACTTAGGAACTGGATAAATTAGTTATAAACGATTATTTATAATTTCCTTAAAAAATAGTATTTAGGAATATGAAACGACCCTAGAAAGGTACATAATTTGCTTTTTCCTAAAAAAACAAAACAATTTGTTTACCTACTTTACCACGAGCCACATTATGTTTTCATAATTTCTTCTAAGTACAATTTAGCTTACTAGAATCAGTAATATTGTTTTTTTATTCTTCGCAAAGAGAGAAATCGATTGACGTGAAATAACAATGAAAAAAATATTTAGAAAACCAAAAACGCTTAATTTTGATATTAAGTTTTTTTCTGCGTGAGAATTGTTATCTTTAAATCTTCCTTTGGCGAAAAGGAGTATTTAAAAAAAAATGCACGTATAACGGTCCAGTTCTTCAAAAATTTACTGTCGACTTCATTTTCGTTTTTTAACGAAAATCCGACTAAATCTTTCTATATTTTTTTTTGATAATTTAATTACTTCCATTATAAATGTCTATTCTGATTCAGAGAATCTTTAAAATAAAGTTTTAAAACTATTAATAACTACTTTAGATTTTGAGTACTTAATTGCTCTTACCATCAATTCAAAACTTTAAATTTTACTTTCAAAATATCAAAACATGATCATATCCAGACTCTTTCTACGCAAAATGCATTATAATGTTTTTGCTGGCGCTTATTAAAAAACAAATAATTTAATATGACCTTCACATTTCAAATGTTCCTGTTTTTAAATATATATTTCTAATCGTGCTTCTATAATCTATTTCAAACACTCCCTTATTTAGAAATAGTTCCTTAACACTCTTAAATGTTAGCCCTTGCGTTCCATTAATATATCATATGTTTTACTGGGCATGTATGTTTGTGCAGCTCATTCTGTTGTATTTATCATATAAAAAAAACTATGAACACTTAAGCGTGTTAACGTACTGTTAGCCATGAGTGTACCAACCATTTTAATTCAGGTCGATGTACCCGCATTATTTATGAGAACCGTAACGTAGTTGTGCGGGAATGTTATTTAAAAATTAGCACACAATTTTGCTTATATATAAATTATGGGTCAAAGTTTTCTTTCGAAAATATTGGATTAGATCATCCGATGCCAACATTGCTATTCTCCAATACTTGACCCACTTTTGCTTTCATAATTCTTTTGCGAATAACATTTCCTTACAGGGTCGCGGTGAATAACCCTGAACCATGCAACGAAATAACAAACATCCTGTCTATTTCCAATAATATTTGCAAGATCGTTTTCTTTAGTGTTGAGGGTCCAACGCCGGCGGAAACGAGCGCCATATGAAAGAAGACGTGAGGAGCGTTAGTTGGAGCCAGAGTGCGTTATTGGACCATCAAGGCGACCTGGCATTGAAAGCTGGCACCTGATTGGCCAATAGCCCCCGGGTTCTTTGTACAATCCGCATATCCCTACACTGCAGTCGGCAGACCGCAGCTCGTCCGCTGTTCATGGTTGGCTGCCCGGACAATTACCCGTAGGATGTTCTCACGGCTTAGGACGAATTAATGTGTGAGGAAGTTATTTCCACCTAGGGTAGTTTTTTCTGAAGTTCTCATATTCCTAGTTCAATGGCATACTCAGGATATAACTTTAACAAAGGTTGGTCTATTTTTAGCAATTTGTTTAATTCATAAAATAATATTAAGAATAACTGCTAGAAAAAAGGTTTTATATACAAGTGATGTCTTCCGTTTCATTTACAGAAAATTATTTACTGTAATAAGCAACAAATAAACTCTGTGATGCACTTATAATTTTTTTGCTCTAGCATTTACTTTCCATAATTCAATTTCAACTTTTTGATTTACTTTTTTTCTGTGGAAAAGACAAATATGACTATGATAGGGAAATATGGTACATAGGTATACTGCCATTTTCTTAAACAACTGTGACAATACATATCTTGTCATAGGGTATAATAAATATCACTAATTTTTAATTTAATTGCATCATCCAAAAAAATAAAATAAAATAAATCGTATTTGAGGCAAGTAAATCAAAACTTTTTTTTTTTCAGTTGTACTACTGTCATTCAAATGAGACACACGTAAATAAGTTTATTAATAAATATAATCATAATAATGCTCCAATTCGCTAACCATTCACAGATCCATTATTTACTGCTATTTGAGAAACTCGAAATTTTCTTTTTTGAATGTTCCAATAATATTTAAATTATGTTTTAAAGGCCAAATTCGATGAGTCTGAGTAAGTGGATTTTTAAACAAAACAACTCATCCTGTTGAGTAAAGCGAAATTCTCACTAACAGAATTGAAGAAGGGTTTTCTTGGTTTCCAACTGATGACGCTAGATAGCACCATTGGTCCTTGGTTACAGACAAACAAAGCTTTACTTTTCATTATCTGATTTTTCATATGTCAGTTTCATATAATCCATTAATTTAAATATTTATATATATTCTCTTATAATTATAAAAATAATATAAATCAACTTGTCATCAAGATTACTTTTACTTATAGTTCATTCTATTGGTACAAAATATAACAGACAAGAGATTAGCGAGGGAACGTAACTGGTTAAACCGTGCTTAAGCACCTGTAGCTCTATGTAATTACCAAGCGGATATCATAATAGTACGATAAGAGATAGGGTCCCCTTATCAAAAGTGGACGATTCACTAATAGAGGAATAATACTATTTATTTATTATAGTTATATGAACGAAAAAAATAACAGCTACTAAAATTGTGTTTTTTTTTTTATTTTGTGCCACGTCGACTTAAAAATCGTTACATATATCTGTTGAGGAGATCCTCTTTTCAGGTGATGTACCGAATGTTTCAGCAAGAGAAAGGTACCGTTTTAACAAGATTTTTACCTAGCGTCCAGGTACACCCAAGGCTATTGTAAATACTACGGTGATTGTTTACTAGGCCGCAATGTTCTTTGTGTGAAAACCAGAGTTTGGAATGTGTGCTCATGTGTTAGAGCGAATATTTTTTTTTTTTTATTTGTTGATATTTACAACTGTATAAAAAAATACAACCAGTAAATTTGATCATAATGACATAATGATATGATACAGGATTTAGAGAAACTACCCAGTAGTAGAACTCTAAAAACAGTTTACAATATAAGGTCACGAGGCCATCTTCTTTTCAGGCGCCTTGGAGGATTGCCAGGAATGGAAGAGGAAGCAAGGTTAGAAACGAGTGGGTTTGGGTGGTTAGGGAGTTTATTATGGAAGGAATAATATCGGGTTCGGGCTAGATCGGTTACATAAGGAACATTTAGGTCTTTATGGATGGTTTTATTAGTAACAAAATAAGGAGCATTGAGGATTTTACGAAGGATTTTGGATTGTAAAGATTGGATACGAAAGGAATTCGAAGGTTTATTGGAGCCCCAAAGCTCAACTCCGTATGTCCAGATGGGCCTTATTGTTGTCATGTTAATCAGTCTTTTGTAATGAGTTGGAAGTTTAGACCGTTTGTCTAGTAAGTGCTGTAATAGTCGGAATCTGCGTACAGTTTCCTGTCTTTTCAGTCTTGTGTGAGGATTCCGTCGTATGTCAAGATGTAGTCCAAGATAACGAATCTGTTATACAGGGGTAAGAGCCACATTATTAAAATATACTGTAGGGCAGTCGGCAGGTTTACGACGAAGAGTAAATGTGATTTAGAGCGAATATAGATTCAGAATTCAAGAATTTGAACCTTTTATTGTCCTATGCAGAGGTGGAGTAATAATTTTGAGCTACAAAAGCTGTTGTTGAATTATATTTGGTCCACGGGAAAATCTTTATAACCAAGGTCCAATGTAAAACCTACCTAACTGTTAATAGCTTATTAAATAGATGTATTCCTTTTGGGTGTTATTCTGTTGTATTGCGGCTCGCTACAGAATAAATAAAGAATATTATTATTATTTTTAATATTTGTGTGTACCAGCATCATTGAACGTTAATAAATAAAGTTGTGCTGAATCTCTAAATATGCTATTAAAGTCTACTACAGTATAACCAATCTACTGAAAGCTTACGAACTATTGGGACTGATGTTCTGTTTCTTTTTTTTTTTTAGCTCTTAAAGTGAGATCATTGAACTACATTAATGTTTTTTAGTCTTGTTGAGGCCTGAATCTAGGAAATATTAATATATAATTTTAGACTTTGGTTTGAAATCTTCCAATACATTAAGCCTAGTAATACCTTTTGTAATTATATTTTTATGTCAGTTACCTCCATCATTACGGGCTCCATTTTTCTTTGCTCTTTCCTGTGACCTTTTTTTTTTTGTTTCCTCCTTTTCCTCTCACCATTCTTCATAGGTAAGTAACTCTTTGTAAAACGCAATGGCTATCAGGAGCGACTTGGGTTCTTGGAAGACGAGTCGCTTTGGACTGACCCCTGTTGGTCTTTTATTTTGGGCGTGCGGTACCCGCTCTACCTGCCCTTGCCCTTGCTCTATTGTACCCACTGCCGGTCCTATATTAGTTCCTATTCATAGTTGTGACCATCTCCAACCCATCTTCATGGTTAGAGTTAAAACCCACTCTACTATTAAAACCCTTTTTACAACATATAAAATTCTTGATAAGTGGAGAAGACGGTCAGAAAAATAACACACGGATAAACAAAAAAATATTTATTCGTGGCAACGTTTGGACGTGATTGTTAGCACTTCATCAGGGAACTGGGTTTTTGGGCCAGAATCTCTGCCGAAGGCTCCCAGATGAAGAGCTGAAAACCAGGTCGAAACGTCGGCACGAATAAATACATTTTATGTTCTAATTCGTACCGGAATTTATTTTTCTCCTAAAATTTGATGTCTTATTACGTTATGAAATTTGGTATGTAGAATGGATTTTTAAAAAAATTTTTTTGGTTCAACAAACTTTGTAAATCTCCATAAGTTTGTATCTTCCATAAGAACCAGCCTCCTCCGTGCCTCTTTAATTAGGGCTACTGCATTTCAGTTTCTTTCGCTTCTTTGTTGTTTATATACGTTTCTCTTGCTTTTGACCTCCCTCACTGTCTTCTGCTAACTATAGTGGCATTCATTGTAGATGCGTCCTGATGGATTGCTTTGAGCCATATGCCTCGCTCATCTTAACCTCTCTGCCCTTATACCATGAGATACTGACAGACCAGTCTCTGTGAGTAGGTAATCTGTTAGTCCTTCTTCATGTGCTAGGGCCCTGGTCCCAAATCGTTCTGGTTAATATACGGGGAACTTAACTTTCAAATCTCTTAATTCTGCTGGCTTATCACTCCATTGTACATCTTTTGCTTCAGGCTTAGGGATATTTTTTGGGTTTTCATTATTTTTAAAAGAAAGAAGGATTTGTTCGATCTTCTTACACGCTGGTCTATCTTAGTCAGATCTTGATTTATCGAGGTTTTGTGAAGCCGAGATATTTTAAATTTAATTTTTTATTTAATCATTTTTACGAATTTATTTTCACTTTTTAGACCGACGCCTAATTCTGGAAGATCAAGTTCCTCCGTACCCTCTTTGATAATACTACTAGTAAAATCAAATTACTTAAAAATATACCACATATTATTGAATATATATATATGCTCTTATTACATCGTATTTTATTATAAGTTCCCTCGAGGCTGATAAGTTAAATTATTATTATGTGTATGATAATCCTATTTAATAGTATAATTAACATGAAGCCTTTATAGCAACCTAATGTATTTTGGTCGCATTACATATTAATAAATTCTCTCTTTCTATTATAATACTCTACCTATTTCTTAAAATGTGATTGACTAAATTCGATTCTACTTAAAAAAAAAAATAGGTATTAAACTCTATTATTGCAAAAATATAAACCAACAATGATTTCAGAAGCCATAGACAAAAAATTGAATATCACAGGACAGTATGGTGTAGTGTACTTATATGGGAATGGAACTTATCCTAGGATTTCAGGTCAGGTCAGCAAGGACTGAGATCATTGGATATTTTTGTATGTGACATAAGGACTTGAAGGATCTTTTAAAAGCTCTTGTATTTCCAAGGATTTGTCATGGGTCATGAATCCTTCCAATTCTATGTGTCCAAATAGGTCTGATGATAGTCCTGTAGGAGTCTTTCCCTAGTATTAGCAGTTTTTCAGTTACGCTATTATTCCCTTTCCTTTTGCGACTTTATTATATGTTATTAAGTAATGCTTTGTTTGAAATCCGGTTAGCAATCAAGTTCAAGAAAACATTCTATTCATTATTTATGTACTGTTTTTAGAAATTTGTATTTTAGTTCTGACTATGACGTACAGATAAGAGTCATACTTGAAAACAAATAATTATAACAAAATAATTAAACCTTGAAATTTGACTTCTGTCAAAACAGCCCTGACGAAGCCCTGCAACGTGGGGCGAAACGTTGGTTCAATTAAAATAGTTGATACTATTTGAGTTTTATTTGACCGCACCCGGACCATATTCCATTTATTATTTTTCAAAATAATTGAATGTGTGTTTTTTTAAATCAAATTATTTAGCTCATCTTAATAGTTATAGCATATCAATAAATCTATAGTCACGTTTTTAAATGAATTACTGTTGATCCACGTTCATGGTAAATGACTTAGGTGTAACCCTTAATTGAAACATATTTTCAATTTTTTTTTTTTAATTTTTATTTACTAAAAAAGAATACTGTAAATATTTTATATTTACAATAATAATATTTATATTATAATATTATAATTGGTTCTGAATATACCCTTATGAAATACAATTTTACTCCAAAATCTTATTGAATCCATTTTTCCCTTGTATTCTAGAGTGGAAAACCATAGGTGTAGGTGGGTTGGGCGGTATTCTGTGTTTAGAGGGCCTTGATTGGAGCTGAAAGCCGTCGTGTCCCTTTGCCAATTGCACTTAGACGAAAGTCTCCATTATTTTCGGAAGTCTAAGTGCAATTTCGCTCCTTCGCCACTCTGTTTCGATATTTATTAATAGACCGCTACATTCCCAGTCAGGTAGCTACTCATTGATATCTTTAAGAGGTTGATCTGATATCGGACCCATATGACCACAGTTCGTACTAATAGGCCCAGCGGTGATTGTGGAGCGGCTTAAAAACTGAAGTCGGACATTTCTGTCCCCGTTATCTCTAAGAGTATTATCGATCGAGAAGTTTCTAAGAAAGATTGAGAACTTATAAATCCTAGAAAGTGCCAGAAGAACAAATCCTTTTGAGTCCTTCAGCTTTCTCCCAACCATATGTTTTATTCTTTGGGTCTGTCTCTTCAGGGAGAGTATTGATATTCCATAAATTTTCTATACCTATTCTTGATTGGTTTTGATTTCACACTCTTGAATGTATGTACTAAACTTCGTTAATTACTGTATTTGGCTTCAAGTATTTTACTTCAATTTCCATCTAATTTAGTCTAGAGAGAATTTTATTAAACAACAATATCCATTTTTTTAAAGTATTCTTTTCCATCATTCTCTTTTCGTGAGAATCTTTCCCCTTCTACATGCATCCTTTCAACAATTTTATTCTTCTTCACGTTCCATCTCGTCGCTGTCTCTCAGAATCTATACTTAGCCAATCTACGTCCATTTATCTTCGTTTATTCGAGCCAGATTACTCTACATTATATTGATTACCTCTAGCATTTAGAGTTTTGCAATAATTTCTGAAATAATTTTTTTTTTGTTATCATCAACACATCTTTGTTATTTTAACCGAAGATATCGTAACGTCAAATGTTGTTATGCTAATGACCTGTTGCCTTATGTTTTTGATTTTTGCACCAATTCATAATATTAAAAATATAATTTACTGCACAAAAAAAAAAAAAAAATAGAAGAAGTGGAGAAATTGTCTATCTGACTTTCCGTTCCTCAATCCCCTCGGTCTGACAGGTACTTCCCCCTATGTTTATTGGATATTTTTATTAATATTTCCCTTTTACATATTACTTACCTAACCTATGCCATATTTACTTCACCTATCTGTTTTACTTTTTACACCCGCCTCTTTACCATATTTATAACTATTTCTAACGAGTATTCTTCTACAATTTATTAGTCTAGATCTGTATTTAGAACTTTATCACACCTGATTGTATTTATTAATAACTAGTTTCTACTCCACCTACATATATATCTCCTTATATTATTATTATTTTTTATATACTTTATAAATATAACAATTGTTTTATTTTAATGTTCTGTCAGTTCTGTAATGTTTGTATCATGTTTTTTCATTTAGCCCTGACGAAGCCCTGAGAAATGAGGCGAAACGTTAGTTAACAATAAATAGTTTTCTTAAACTATTTTATTACCTTTATTGACCGCCACCCGGACTATCTTCCTATAAAAAAATACTTACAATAAGTGGAGGACGTTTTTTAACTCACCTTTCTCATTTTATATTTGGGTTATACAAGAGTATGATTTCCAGTTTTTTTTTCCAATATAAATATGTACTATTTATTTTCATGAATTTTAATTTATTCTATTCACGCAATGAATCTTCTCGAATGGCTTATTCACTATACAAGGAATGCAAGATACAATTCCAAACGGTCTAACCATTCGTTGCCAATAGGTCAATTTCTTGGTGAAAGTCTCAATCTAGCTTTTTATTTTAATATGTTACAATATAATTTAAACAATTCGAACTTAATTAAAATGAAAATGTACATGGGTGTCATTTATTTGTGCAAATTGTATACTAATAAATAATTCCTTGGCAATTACCCGCATCCCTGGATCGGGAACAACTTTGGCATTAATATTTTACTAGTGCAACTAACGGTGTTTTGTAATTTTGTGTCAGCTTATGTACGAGTGTATACAATATCCTAGATACGCAATTTGAATTTCATTGTTTATCTCTTTGGTGAAACATTTATTGTATTCACGTCCTTTTATGACTTTGAAATGAATTTGTGTTGGTTTTCGACTAGGAATAGATTTTTATATGAGTTAGAAACTTAACCTTTGCGATTGTTTACCGATTTAAATCTTATGTGTTATTTCATACCACAGTGCAAGGCATGGGAACTACATCTGTTCTATTGCCTTCTTGGTTCATTTTTTATTTAATTTTATAAGAGACTATGGCTTATTTCTCTTGCGACATTTAGTTTTATCTATTAAACTTTATGAGATACATCTCAAAAATAAAACGCGACTACCCTGTCCTGAAATCATGTCCAGCAGCAATTTTCGGTAATATTTCTATATAATTTTAGAATCTATTCCCAATTAACTTCCTGTACAATTATTATTTTATACTAGATTAAATTTTTTAAAAAAAATTGTAAATCTGGGAAAGGGATTCCAAGATTTACATTGCATGGAGTCCGAAGCATGGCTAACTTCGGTCCTACATAACCGTTATAATCAAATATAATAATAGCGAAGTTAGCTGCTATTATAGTTTTACATGGACATATTTTTGACAAAATATTGCTATAATGAATGTCTAATATTTAAACTTCGTTTTAAGAAGATGGCCTCGTGACCTTATATTGTAAATTGTTTTTAGAGTTCTACTACTGGGTAGTTTCTCTACATCCTGTATCATATCATTATGTCATTATGATCAAATTTACTGGTTGTATTTTTTATACAGTTGTAAATATCAATAAATAAATAAATAAAAAAAAACAAAAAAAAAACTTCTTTTTAATTACCACTTGCAGAGAAATTAAATTATTCTTATTTACTTCTTATGATGTTGATTAATTCTTAATTTTAAATCTTATATTCTACTACTCATTTCAGACTTGAATATCTAGATTAAAAAAGCCCCTGTGTGAGCTTATAAGTTCATAACAATAAAAAAAAAACATCATTTTGCGTCTGCTTATAAATGTTTTCTTTAGCAGAATAACTCGCTTATCTCAAAATCTGCTTCCTCTATATAAGGAGTGAAGGATTGTATCCAAATATGGAACACCTAATGAAGTCCTTGAAAAATAATACAAATCATTTTTTTTTTATTATTTGTTTATTTTTAAATAACACTACATTTATTTTTTTTAAAAATATTTTTAAACAATGTGTAACAAACCTTTTATTGCTATGAATTCTGTTTCGAATGAATACATAACATCTTCATATCGTTAAGATTATACCCGCCTTGTTTTGAATTTCAGCATATACCGGTTATTCACTAGGTTATGCTTATTCATTTACCCGTATTTTACATATCAACTTTCATATCGCTCTGTAACCAAATATTACAGCCAATTAATATGACATTTTGAATACTCCTTCACAGATATTCCATCGATTAACTAGATATTTCATACAGCAGGAAGGAAACTGTTACAATTATCAATACATATTTAATTTATTTAGATAAACGTTATAATTCGCTTTGAACCAATATGCAGGTCTAAAGTTATAATCAATATTACCAAAGTACATTTTACATTCGTCCAACAAATCCCGTTGCCTTCTTTCAATATACGGTAAAGAATTTAAAATAATAATATTTAAAATAAAATATCTTCATATTGTTAACTGTTAACAGATCATTATTAGCTATTCGTTCTCCTAATCATCTCATAAGGTATCAGCGGAAAATTTTCTATTTTCTCTTTCGATGGCCAACAGTTTGAACGCCCTGAGTGTTGAATTGACAGATGTTGATCCCTGAGAGAGTATATTTTATGGATGTAAGAAAAAAGGTTGTGTCTATATAAGAAAATAAAGTTGGCGCCGACTCATGGACCAAGATTTTAAAAATTTTATCACACTCATACACGTAAATTATTTTTAAGAACAATACAAATCAGTGCAAATATGGGTGAAAATGTTCACTTTTGAGGTATGTTGATGTTTTCATTGCAATCTTAAATCCATGGCGTTATGGGATTTATGGCCAGACGCCTTAAGGAGTATTTTAAAACCTAAACTTAAAATATTAGATAAAAATATAACCGCTTAATAACTCTATTCAAGTTAAAATAAATTATTTTTTTATAGTTTTATTTTTATTTATGCTCATTTATTTTTATTATTGCTTTATTTCTGTTATTATTATTATTTCCTTTATTTAATTTTATTAATATTAGTAGTATTATAAAAAAATAAAAAAAGTTTTAAAATGTTGGTGTACTTCACCTATCTACGAAATTTTTTGGAAAATTCTGGAAAGAAAAATCTATGATTTGATTATATTTTTGAAAACCAACTACATTCCTCATTGTATTTCACACGGTATAAAAATTATTATTAATGACAAAAAATTTGTGGAGTCATACAAATTCACGCCGTTTTCCAATTTTAGATATTTTTCAAAAATTGCCCAATTTATTAAATCTCCTCTTATCGTTTTAAGTAAACGTATCAGAAGTGGTAAAGGACCTCGCTAAATGGGGGTTTTACTGGGACGCATCTGGCGGGAAGGATTGCTTTCTAATATTTTTGTTATGATTTCCTCTTGAGAGGTTGTGACATAACATAAAATATTATGTTACCATGTGACCAACATAAGTGTCACACCGTTTTCAAAATTTTAGCTACTTTTTCAATGTTGCTTGATTTAACTATCTTAAGACTCCTTATCCCATTTTAAGTGTCTATTTAACTATCTCCTCTTTTTACATAAGATGGACGATTCTTTTATATCTGTCATACGTCTTACGATTTTCGTGAAGGTGTATTAAAGAAAATCTTTAATATCCTAGCTCATCTCTATGGAGTAGTTGAGGAGTTTTTTGTCAAAAGTGAATACATATATACACTTGTTAAAAGATATTATTTAAAAATTATTGTGGGAGCATTTAATGTAGATTCATTTATATTTTTATTGAAAAATACAAATTTTTAACATTTGCCTGTTAGAGGAAACTCCTCAATTACTAAAATGTTTCATTTCAAATAATTTCACTAAATAGGATAAAAACGTTTAAGCTTACTGGCTAATATATAAAAAAATAATAAAAACTACTAATGTATTAATACAAAATTATTAATTATATTGTTTTAAGTATACCATTAGTCTTTAAGGTATCTTCCATTGGTAGGTTATCCGACCCATTTTCTCCCCCCTGACCGGTCCCCTAATAAGATAATTGACCTGTGCCTGGATAATCAGGGGCCTTCGGTTGGGACAGCATAATTTCGCAAAGCCATCAGGTTCTCAGTTCTAGAAAGAACTGCCGACGTCACATTACTGGAAGATTTACCTAACGTTCCTGTATTTACAAAAAAAAATGTATAAAAAATAATCATAGGTATTTTAAAAAACCATGAATACTGAGAAAAGTAAACTGATCCCAGAATTGTTCCATTCGCAGATTCGGAATAAAAAAACAATACGAAAAAGATAGATTCAAAGAATTGTTTCGGTTTTAAAATTGGACAATATCGACCTAATTATCCGAAATAAAGTGGAGTTTCAGTGAATTTTCATAACATTGAATCTTTAATTTTAAAGTACTGAAATCACGCTTTTTACCCCTGAATTAGAGTTAATAAACCTTAAAATATGGAACAGTTTTAAATTAGAAATACAGTGAATTAACCGGATATGGATTGTCTACCTTAATGCAATGAGTGAAAATTCTTTATTTTGAAATTGTAGGAATATAGTCCGGGTGGTAGTTTGGGAAGGTTTGCTGCTACTGTCAAGAAAAGTACAAAATAGTAAAAAATTTACTACTATTCATTTACTGGTAACCAACATAACGGCCCACTTTGCCAGTTTCATTGTTTAATACAAGAAGTTTCCGAACGACAAACTTTAACTAAAAATTGGTTACATGTTGTAGCGATTATTCATTGTAGATGTATGTTGTATAAGTTTATTAAAGAAGTGGTAAAATTATTCATGAAGTGTCTTATGCATTGTATTTAGTTAGATTTTGCAAATTATAAGAATAAAAATAATTTAAAAAATGTTATTTAGTTTTTTTTGGAATGGATGGGAGTTTCCCGAAACTTGTCATTTTAAATAATTTACAGGGTATTACTCGCTTTGTACCCTCTATAATTATGGTCATAATAATTCTATAGTAGATGAAGGTTATAAGTTAAAATAAATAAATAAATGTCGTTCATATTATATGGAATCGACGTATATATCGATAAAAGAAATGGTACGGTCCAGTTCTAGGTTAATTATTATGTTGTTAATAAATATTTCATTTTAAAATAAATACCTATTTTTCAATAGGGAGATTATCAGTTGGCCGTATGTAATTGATTTTTTTTTTTAGATATAACGTACTATGTATTTTATGATAGCCCTATTATATTTTAAAATGTTTTTGTCTTATTTTCATTTCGCCTTAACGAAGTCCTGTTAACTGGGTTGAAATGTTCGCGTACCTTTTTTGAGTAGGATCTATTGGCTGCTTAGGTCATATCTTTTGCTATTTTTTTATTTACCAACTTGAATACCAATGATATAACCCTATGGTTTATTCCTGAGAAGGTTCTCTAATTCAATGTAGACATAATCTTATTACTGGCCCGACTTCTATTATTTTGATTAGTGTTTCCTGTAATTAATTCCATAATTTCGTAATGTACTTTACTATCTAGTCCCCTTGTAGAGGCTGATTGAGTGAAAGTAACATCGTCTTCGGCACCTTCTAGTAGGACTTCCGACTTGATCAAGTCCTTTAAAGATTGTCCGTGAAAGGCAAGAACTGATATGGAACTGCCTCGTTTTCGGTTCCGATCGCGAGCTCCCTCTCACTTTATTAAGATTTAGAGTCTGTGAATGGATGAAGTAATCGTTATATAGGCGTTACACCGTGTTGGAAAATGAATCCGTCATTCAATATTGTTTTAAAGTACCCAGGCCTATCAATTCCTATATGCTTTATTGATAGTGAGACTTCTGACAAAGAACAAAGTTTTTTTAGTTTTTTATTTCGTGTATGATGTATTTAGTAAATTGTACCGTCAGCTGAAGTTACTTTTCGACAAGCTTGCTGAGGGACAGACAGTCTGTAGGACGGCTCCAGTTCTCCCCGGCTGTGGTACTAATTTTGGAATACGTCCAATTCAAAATAAAACCAACACTTTTTTTGTTAGATGTGCCACTTTTTAAGCAAAAGAGCGATATCTCCTTCACCTCCCCTCCTCGTCCCTTTTCCGATTCACTCTCCGAACCAGCTGCCTGCTGGACTGGCTTCGACTTCCAGGACCTCTTCGGACTTCTTGTCTCAAATACTTTCTCAGCTCTCTTCTGTTCTTTCTAGTCCACCTCCAAAAGAATAACGCCATTTCTGGCATATGTGGTACACAGCAGTGGGATCGAATAACTCCTTCCAGCAATTCTCTCTTACTGCAATTTCCCCCGTCTTTTTTCTTCCAAACATATTTTTTTCCTTGCAGTTATTAATAAAAAGTTCCTAAAGAGTCGTTTCTCGTTAAAGTTTTTTTCCTTCCTAGTAACAGTAACAGTGTCCCGATCGGGCTTTTCCCAGTATTAGTTAAATTTAGGTTTGACAATATATATTTGTGAACTGTATAAATTTAATTTAAATACTAATTTATTATTTAATTATTTACTATTTAAGTTAAATACTATAGATAATTCGTTCTTGCGTTATTACCTGGATATAATTATTCAATCGTTATTTATTTATTGGAGATAAAAAAACTATATCATCAAGAGTCGTATTTGCATTTTTATGCTTTAAAATTTATATCCTTCGTAAAATCATCAATGCTCCTTACTTTGTCACAAATAAAATCATACATAAAGACCTTAATGTTCCCTATGTAACCGATCTAGCCCGAACCAGATATCACTCCTTCCATTATAAACTCTCTAACCACTCAAACCCCCTAGTTTCAAATCTTGCATCCTCTTCCATTCCTGACAATCCTCCGAGGCGCCTGCAAAGAAGATGGCCACGAGACCAGCTAATGTAAAATTTCATTAGAGTGCTACCAATCGGTAGATTCTCTACACTCCAATTTAACTTAGATCAGATTTACTAAATGTATTATAATGTACAGTTGTAAATAGCAATAAATAAATATTAAAAAAAAAAAATTATATAGATTCATATCATACAAGGTTTGCTCTTTACTTTTGGTTTACATTAATACAAATATTTATATATTTTTATTTCTCTTGAATTCCAAAACGTTAATGATACCCCATCATTTATTTAAAATCTTGATCAGGACGTATAATATTTTTCGTCTTCATGGCCACGTTTTTAAAAACACTCTATTGTCAGTTGATTTTCTCTTATCTCATGAGTTTCTACAATTACAAAAGTAGAATATAGCAGCCCATCACGACTATCTTGTTGCAGCCGGCCACGACTTAGTATCTCTTTGCTATTTGACTGTCAAAACATCGTAAAAGAACTCTTCGGTGTTCTCTTGTGTCAGTTGTTTCAAATGAGGCTGTCAAACCTTTCTCTTCCCCGGTTTTAGGAATATCTTCAATCACTTGCTTTCACGAAAACATATATCTTTATTTTATATCATCTTATTACAAATCAAAATAAAAGTTCATATTCACAGAATAATTGTCTATTATCTTCGATGGTCCATTTTTGAAAGTTTTTGTTTCGTGGTCTCTAGAAATGATAAATAAAGAAATCTATCTATTCCTCTTCTACTTCATCTATTCTAATTAATTTTTTTTATTAACTACTTTATGGATAAAAACTTTGCTTAAACTTCTAGTTTATTTTAAATAACTCAAGCACTAACTTAAATCTTTTAATTCAAATAAAATCATTGCGATAGAGGAATTTGTTTCAGCTCTTTGCCTACTGCAATGATATTAGTCACCATACCTTATAAGGTGTTTGAGTACCTTTATTTTCTTCCATTTTGACAAATGCTCGGCAGCCATCTTATTCTGTAAAAAATCTGAAGGATTTCAAAAACTTTTAAAATCAGCTGTTTTAATTTTTCATTGCTTGAAAAAGTAATATATAAAGAATAGATGTGGCTCTTACAATTATTTTTGAAAAATCTAATTTAATTTAAAAAAATAATCATAAGAAAAAAAATTAATAAATATAAATGAATCATAAATCAGTGGCCTCTAAAACATTGTATATTACTACCCAATAATAAAAAAAATCCGTACCGGTTACTTTCAAGTTTGTTAATGGTCTCTAACTAGTTACTGATTTGAATTTCTTAATAATCGGAAATGACGTTATTGTTGCGAATCCATGAATATTTAATAACCTCAAGAAGAAATTACAATCGATTTAGCAAATCGAGATATTCAGAGGAATACAATCAATTTCCTAATTGATCCTGTTTGCTAATTACCTGAAGATGCACTTAAATATAACATGGATGCCTGCCCATTTTTATTATCTTCGCAGCTACCTCAATTGTTATTGTCGGTCCTTGTTGAGAGTAGTGCTGGTAATATTGCGCAGAGTCCTTTCACAATAAGTGAACACTAATCGGCAGATCGACTCTTTTGTAATGTCTTTGTTTGACGATAGATAGCGCTATCTACAAGAGACTGTTCCCACGAATATTTGTACCCGGTCTTGTTCGGAAGAGTATATCTTCCATCTGGAGATTGCTAGCCCACGGTCATCATTATCCTTACAGGATCTCCTTTAACAATATCCTAGTTTGTTTTATTGGTTATTGGCTTTCTCTCCGATTACGGTATCATAATAAGTTGGCTCCCTGTTCCTTGTTCCGATGCATAATCCGCTTTCGATTGCATCGTCGACATCAATTCGCTAATCACTTCCCTTGGTCAGTTGCAGATCTGGTTGCCGAAGAAGATATTGCTGAAGAAAGAGACACTCTAATTTCTATGTTAATTTTTTTTTTTGTATTTATATAAATTTTACTAGAAGATCAGTAGCGCTTTTTAAATACCTCCCATTTAGCAGCTGCCCAAGTAATGGGTGTCAAGGAATCGGTTTACTTTCTCTGACCCTTGGCAAACGACAACATTCTGGTCCTAAGAAATGTTTTGTAATTCCTCTTCTCCAAATAATGATATTTATTTTTTATATTTTTTCCATACTTTATTTTAATCGTATTCAAAGTATCAGATTTCTTCAATTTTCTTTATTCGAATATATCGATTTTTCTTTATATGTTCCCTGCTTAATTGTATCGAAACACTTCTTAAAAGAATAGACCATACGTATATTTGACATCTTATTTTCCTTCAATTTTATAAGCTAGACTCTTTAACCTTATAGTACAAGAGTCGGGAAGAAAAAAAGGCTATCTCACTCCAATTTTTGATTACTTCAATAAAAAGTATGTATAATTAATAGTCAAAATTGATGAGTCTGCCAAGTACAGGTAGGGGGAATAAAAAATGGTGGCTTTTTCAAAACGATAAAAAAAACTAATTTATCATTCGGAGCTCTATATCTTATAAAGTAGGAACTTCAAAATAAAGGAAATTTAACTTACTAGAAAGTAGTTTATGACACTTCATAGAGGTAGTAGTTTTTATGATATTCACATAT
This sequence comes from Halyomorpha halys, assembly GCF_000696795.3. Taxonomy (NCBI): domain Eukaryota; kingdom Metazoa; phylum Arthropoda; class Insecta; order Hemiptera; family Pentatomidae; genus Halyomorpha; species Halyomorpha halys. The sequence goes on along the minus strand of NW_027104636.1, from coordinate 500,875 downwards.
GAATATAAATTTGGCAAATGAAAATTTGTCCGAACAATTATAGATCAATTTATTTTAGCGAATTTCATGTAAACTATTACTCCTACGAAGATAAACATCATAAACTACTTTATCATAATACTTTATAGTACATTAAACTAGCTTTAATTTGAGTGCTAATAGACATCTGTACGTTGAATGGTTTTTGAGATATAAATTTTTCAAAATAAATTCACTAACTACTGATCATTCAGTACGTCCCATACAACATTTTTATGAAATGTTTTTTTAAAAGCCATATCTCGAAAACTATTTACCGTAAATAACTCTTTTAGGGCTCATATTTTAGCAAATTTACTCTTCTTTAAATGACGTTCTATTAGATTTTCTTGTGTTGTTCCTACTTTTTAAGATACAGAGCTCCGAATGTAAAATTAGTCTTTTTTATCGCTTTGAAACAGCCACCATTTTTTATTCCTTCTACCTGTAGTTGGCAGACTCGTCAATTTTGACTATTAATTATACATAGTTTTCATTAAAGTAATCAGAAATTGGGGTGAGATAACTGCCTTTTTTCTCCTCTTGGGCTCTTGTACTATTATCCACATAAACAATTGTTGCGTTAGGTATTTTTATGAAAAGTCCTTCCTTTTAATTCTTTATTTCATACATATTTTTCCATTAGAATTTAAGGGCTCGTTCCCCCGTCCATCTTTAGGATGAACAATCTTTTCAGTAGTTACATTGTCCTTTTTTTATTCCTATCCTTAATTCTATATTTCTTTAATTATTTTATTTAAACTTTATTTCTTCATATTAGTTTATGGTCATTTTATTTATCTTACTGTTTCTATTCAGAGATTTTATTATTGTTATTTATTTATATATAATTTTTTTTTATTTTTCTATTGTTGGTATGAATGTCATCATATATCATTATTTATTACTATTACTTATTTCCCAAAGTTGTGGCAGATTGTAATACTTATCAATAAATAAAAAAATATATATATTTCGTCTCTAATTAAAATAGTGTACATTATAAATTATGTTAATTCCTGACGAACTATGGATAAAAATCGACAAGACTAATGAATCTTATTCGCCCAGGGTTTTCCTCTATCTCCACCACTTAGCTTTTTCATTTAAAGCTTTATACTTTCTGTTTATAAGCAATTAAGCAACCAACTGAGTAAATAGTTGTAGTTGTATGTTGTAGAGATGTTGAAACTACTGAGTTTTGTAATTAATGTTTGCTGTATGACAGTAGTTAAGGACTTATGTTTGATTATATTTTTTAAAGCATTCTTTTTATTATTTATAATCGATTATTTAATATACAATCTATATTAGATAAAATTAATGTGCGATCTGGATTACTTTAGTTGTAATGGGCCTCGTGGGAAACATTATAACTCTCCTCATTTCTCTTAATTGAAAGTTCTTAAATAAAACCTGGAAAAATTCTGATACTCCAGATGCTTTACATAAAGTTCTCGTTAGGTTATTTAACTGGAATAAAAATCTTTGTTTCTGAGGTCGTTTATTGGTGGCATTTACCCTGATTCAGTAGTATTCTTTATAGATCACCTTAATGTTTCAAATTGGAGGTTGAGTAAACAATATAGCAATTTAGATCCTATAATGATACCCAATCGTGCCTACGGGAAATGATCTCCAGATTTTTTCCTCTGCTCTCATAACCGAAATTTTTCAAATAATTATCGATCATCCTTCCCCCGATATATGGACTTCCTAAAATTATTAGAAAGTTTGCTTATGCAATTAATTAGAGAGTTATTAGGATGAAAGTTTATTCTCCCGCTCACAATGCGGACATTATATTATCCCCTAATATAATAATGGATCATCGAAAGCAAAAGCACTATCCGTTCTACTAAAGAAGCTGGAGGCAGTTTTGGATTCCATTGGATCGTGGGCTCATTTTATCGTCGAGCAGGTTGTCTTTAGTGTTCCAGCTAGTGATTCAGTAAATTGATCTATAACATTACAAAACTATTTACATCATTCATCATATTTTTGTTGTTATAAAATCAAAATTTAAGTGGTCTGTATTTGTATCAAAATAAATTTGATTTGTCAACTTCATAAAATATAAGATCATCAAGATTTTTGAACTTTTTGATTGAAAAAGTTCATTATAGATAAGACGATTAAGTTTTGATGATATTCCCCTGATCTCTATGACGAAGTACCCACTATGAAAATTTTATAAAAATAGTTGGGCTCATCATAATTCTGTTTGACTCCGGTTATAATTGCCTGTCATATCTGCCACTGGACTGTTGTCATAAGTTTAAATTTTATTCTCTAATCTTGGAGGAAGGAGTATAATGGAGGGATTGGGTGTCTGAAAAGCTGAAGTCAAAAAGGTGGACCTTATGTGCCTTTTAGGGGCGTGGCAAAGTAGGGAAAGAGTACGAGGCAACAACTGGTTGCATTCTGTTTTAGTTTTAATTACAATGATGAACATTCCTGTTAACCTCTACATAAATCTTCCTTTCGTGGCATTGTTGGCTTCACTTTTGCTTTGAAGGTCTGTTGGGTTATGCCACCCCCTTGTCTCTAATGGGAAAGTATTGTTGAGACCAATGGGTACCATTTATAAAGTTATTGGATTTATACAACTATATTTTTTCTCCGCGAATTTTAAATGTTTACAAAACTAATTATTAAATTAGAATTAGTTAAAAATAAAACTGTAACTAAGTTTTCAATTATACGATGTTTATTTATTAAGGAACCATTAATAACTTGTAGAAGTTCCAAACCATGGTTTTCTCGGCACGTCATGGTCATTTCGGTAAACTCTTTTTACTTGAAAATATGTGCTTCGAATTAAATAAAAAATCTGTTGAAATGAATGGATTGTGGCTATGCTAGAACGACAGGTTGTCCATGGACCAATTCTTAAATGGACTCCTTAAACACAGATTGTTTCATCGGACTGCTGAAAGGTTCAATAATTTTATGCCACTTCCCACTCGAATGAGTCCCTTACTTTAGATATAATATTTCTGGAGAATGATGTTTCATGTATAATGCACCACGCATTTCTTAAAAATACCGGATTATAATTACTTGAAACAGTGCCTTAGATTTTTAAATTTATTTAATTATGATGAAGTCCCTTTTAAAAATCTCCTCAAGCCATTCCGTTGCCTAACCCCGGTCCCATAAACCAGCGGCAGGACCGTGTGTAAAAAAACTGACCCGTCAGGTTACCTGGATGCCCGCCGTGTCTGTCTGCGCCGTTCATCGGTGTCTTTTCACTGTGTTTCTTTTCTGAAATAACAAATACTTTTCACGGCGCTTTCTAAAAAGTAATTCAGATTAGTAATTCTGTTTCTTTATAATTATGATTTGAAAAAAAAATTGAAAAAATTTTATACCATAAATGGTTTGTTATATGGTAGTGTATTAATTGTGGATAATCTTATATAAGAAAAATTAAATATTAATGATTTTAAATTTTAAAAAATAGGCTTTTAACTTATAATAAAGAAAATGACCTGGGCAGAATAGCCTCCAAAAGAAACTTATATTGAAAATGTCCTTGATGGCTAGAATGGCCGAAACGTTGGACTGGTGAAAAATAAAAGTGTTGAGACAAAAATGGATATAAATTTTTGATTTATTTAATAAATAATTACCTTGTCTCAAGAAATTGAAATAATATAATTAAATTGTAACTCTCTTTATTTCTCTTAATTGAAACTTCTTAAATAAAACCTGGAAAAATTCAGATACCCCAGATGCTTTACATAAAGTTCTCGTTAGTGTTATTTAACTAGAATAAAAATCTTGGTTTCGGAGACATCTTTAATTTTTCTTTTTTATGGTTTGTGCACTGAATCGTTCATATCAAGAAAGTTATGACTGTGCATTAGTATTAAATTTTAACATTGTGATTTTTATGTTTTATGGTATTATATTTGATTTCTATACAGAAATGTGAAATTTTTTTTTTTATACGGAACAGTTAATGATTTTTTTTTTCAAAAAAAAGTTTCAATTTAACTTCTTATATATAAATTATTAAAGGAGGTGTGGTCAAGCACTAAGTAAAAAACGTTTTGACCCCGATCGTAGGTATTCATTAGGGTTAAAATAAAAAGATACTAAGAATGTATAACCAATGTAAGAGTGAATGAGTTAAATACAACGGTAGTAAAGGTAAAGGTTTGCTTACTACTAAAAACCTTAAATAAAATAATAAGGAAAAAAATATTAACAAACATAATAAAGAATAAAGAACTGATACAACAGAATATATACATATTATTGAATATATCGATTAATTAACTAAGAGAACAATATAACTAACACAGCAATTAAGTATGAACTGGTAAATTAAAAATATTGAGTTAGTAGTAAATGTTATCATAATGAATAATAGGTACTAGAAGTGATAGTGATTTAGGTGAACAATTAATAAAGAAAAATATCTGGTTGTGGTAATTTAAATATTAGATAAAGATTAAAAAACAAAATTTAATTAAATCTCTACAGCTACAATCCACGAAGAGTCAGTACTTTATAAGGAAGTATTGTTACCAGACCAAATGTTCTATAAGAATGTGATTTGGTCAGAATTATGCCCGAATTTCGGTGGATCTCGTTGGGTTCCCGAACCCACAGTGTTGACTCACGCCTACAGTGAAACAGAAAATAATTATCTGCCACAGCTAGATTCGAACATAGGTCCATGAATTTAGTAGCACAGTCCCTTACCGATGAGTTATCTACTGCCTCAATTTAAATAAAGACAGGTGATAAGTACTACAAAGCCTAACAACTAAATTAGTATTAGGTGGTATAAGTGTTACTATTACTTCTTACTATTTTATTTATCTAAGTTTTTTGATAGTTTGTATACTTCCACATTTAAATCTTTATATTTAATGTTACTCTTTTATGCCTACATTCGCTTTATCTTCTTTGTATCTTTTTATTTTAACTCTAATGAAAACCTAAATTGGGGTTTAAAACGTCAGCAATTAATAAATAGTTGAAAATTACTTTTATTCTTCTTGGCCTTACCCCTGACCATCTTCAATTTTTCTGATAAGGTGTAGATAGTTGACCGTAGATTAATGATTGGAGAAGTTTGTCGTGGGGGTGCGGTCAGCAAAGAACAACATAAATAAACAAAACCATATGTATTCATTTTATGCCGACGTTTCGACCTGAGTTTAAGGTCTTCATCAGGGGTTGTGGCGTAGCAGGTAGGCCTACCTGCTACGCCACAACCCCTGATGAAGACCTTAAACTCAGGTCGAAACGTCGGCATAAAATAAATAAATATGGTTTTGTTTATTTATGTTGTTCTTTACTGACCGTACCCCCCGACAATCTCCAATCTTCAATTTTTCTGTTCAATTGCTTTACAAAAAACATTAACAATTCACTTTTAACATAACTTGTGTAACAAGAAATTTCATTGAGAAAAACTTTTAATAAAAAAGTTCCGAGAAACAAATATAAATAACTATTCCAGAATAAAGGTTCATCGAACACATACGTAATTATGGTTTTTGATATATTTGATGTGTCATTTTAATCAGGGGATTCTGGAATATATGATTTACTTAAACATCATGGGATTTATAAATATTGATCTTATAAATTTGTTAAAATATGTTAAACCATTAATTTTTATATCATTTTAAATATTATTCTGTATGTTTTATCATAAGCAGCGGTATTTGTATCCTAAACTTCTTGGTACTGCACTATTGGTGCAATTCATTGCTTTATAGTGATTGAAGATGGTTGCCTGTATGGCTTGAAGCCATCTTCCGCTCCCAATCAAAGGATTATGTTCTCAAATTCTTGTGTTCCATTGTTGGAAAATGGGGCTTCTATAATTACGGCTTTTTTTGTTTGTTTGTTTAGTCTTGTTTAATGGCGTAAAACCTTTTGGTCATCAACGCCTGTGGATTATTATAATTATAAAGATACACAACACGCTCACTTAATTATAATACAACACTCAAAAAATAGAATAAAAATAAAACAATAAAAATTAAAAAAAAAATAATAATAATAATAAAATAAAAAATTAAATTCAAAGTCGAAGAAAGCCTATAATTCGAAAAGGAGGCGATGCGCATTTAAAAATTTAAATACTAATGGGACTTTAGCTTCCTCATCTATGAAAGCTGCTGTTTAATTTGAGGTCAGTCCTATTCTACTTATTGTTGATAAATAGTGAGTTCATTCAAAAATACGTTTAATCCTGAGATTGGACTGACAATATTGGCACATTTAGGTGGCAGTTTTCTGACCAGGTGAGAATGCGTGAGGACGGTATGGTCTATTCTCATTTTGTGGCTTTTTTTTATTATTTTTTTTACTAATAGGTCTTAATTACGATTCAAACATATATTTCTAAAAATTAAAAATAAAATCCAAATATTTATATCCAGTTGAGGGCTGTTGCCCCGAATAAAGGCTTTGAAATTTTATTCTATGACTTCAATTTTAAAATTTATGAAATAAAAATTAATGATTAAAATGAATTAATCATTGCTAATACTGAGAAAAGAGTTAATTTTTAAACTGCGTATCACCGGAAACTGAATACTTAATTATTTTAAAAAAATAATAAATCATCTGTGAAGCATTAGTTGTATTATTTTAGGGTTTTCAGCTTTACCCAGAACAATTTTACAAATATGCTATATATTTCATATTACATTTATTACAGTAGTTTATTATGCTTCCGTTTGAGAAAGTTTTTATTGTATTTATTGTGTCACTTTTTTTTTAATATTTATTTCCCAGGTTTTCTTTATCCATCATACATCTCTTGCTATTGCTTAACAATGTGCTTTTCAACTTTGTTTCATTTATATATATATATATATATATATATGAACTAAGGCATGTCAAGTCTCTCTCCAATAATTTTAGAATTTTATATAGAAGTCAACTTTATAGAAATATTATCGGTAACTTTTATTGCTTATTAGGAATAATGGAAAAAGTATAGCTGCTTGGGTTGGATCTCTCTATCCCACATGGCTAATATTTTTTTATTTGTCTCAGTAACATTGTGAAATTATATTAAGACCACATTAAGGAACTAACTATAATTTATTAGAACTAACTTAACCTACAATATGAGTCATAAGATACGTCCTACTCAAAACTTTAACGTTGTATCGGCCTTCGACTGAGTCGTACACTTCGCTTTGTTTAATGTTCACTGTCAGCTTGTTTGTTCCAGGGAGTTCAATGTCCCAGTGCATGCTGAATCGGCACATCGCTGCCAACAGCTCTGTGTTTACAGATATCTCACTGTTCCTTTATCTTGTGTACATTAGAGGCAGTGTATTAAGGGAGGAGAACGAAAGGAAAGATTGAAATGAAACGAGAGGAATAGTTGTTTGTGCTTTTATGGGTCCGTCGAAGAGAACATGGAATAGAAAATTTATGGCTGTTTGGGTTGTATCTCTCTTTTACACATGGCTACTATTTTTCATTTGGCTCAGCTACTCTGTGAAATTATTTTTGGATCATATTAAGGAACTAATAAAATACAACACTGCTTTGGTCAGTATTATTTCAAGGCTTTATGTGTTTTTTAATCATTATTTTAAAGTGTATTTTAAAATAATTATTTTTGCTCATTGATCATTAAGGCTGAATTTATTCTTGAATATTGTAATATTTTTCTGAGATTTATTTGTTTCCTACTTAGTTAAAAAAAAAACTAAATATATTCCCTATTTATTCTAATACTTATTATTTATTTATTTTTAATGAAAGGAAAAATCTGGGCTATTTTGTCAGACAATGCTTTTATCGGTTCCGTTGTAAATCTATTATAAGATTATAACACGATTTTAGGCATTGTTCAAATTATCATGTGATATTTTATTATACATTTTTGTAATATGTAAGTTCTGTTATTGTTCAAATACATTTATAAAATATTTTGAAATTATTTGATAATCTTGTTGATGACTTGTTTTTATGTTTTTTTGGTTTGTTGAAATCTAAAATAAAGTGGGGCGTTGGTTAGCAATAAATAGTTTTCTTTTATTATTTTGAAACCTTTATTGACTCCTAGCCGGACTATCTTCCAATCTACTTCATTCGGTCAACTGTCTTTTTTCAATATGAAAATAAAATTTTCTTCTCAGATTTTTTGGAACTTCATGATGTGTAATTTCTTTATCCAACTTACTATCTTTTTATCTCTTACAATTGTTTTGCAACTTACTTTCTAACGTTTTTTATTTATATATATCTAGATAATGGTAGGTCTATTCTCTTTCCAGTTATTTTAGAATTCGTATTTATATAGAAACTTACTTTGTTATACATTTTATTAATAAATATTGTGAGAAAATATATATTAGCTTTTAAGTCCAAAAGTCAAGAAAATTAACTATCAACACTAATTTTTTTTAGTATGAAAAGGGCGTTAAAATAAATTAATTAGAGTCTACTTGGTCAATTTGAATTTGAGATATAATAAACATACACGCCTAATAAATGTCTCATGTTCATCACGGTGTATTTTAACGTAGTTTTGATACCATGAATGATTGAAGTTGATAGGATGTGTGACTTAGTTGCAATGAACAGTTTTCTTGTATTTTGAGCTGGCACTGAATATCATTAATTTCCAATAAAACTGTACGTGGTGGAAGAAAACAGAGTTCATTTTCGATTTCAGCGCAGCAAAAACATGAATATTAGAATCAGCCAACCAGATCTAATAATTGGTTATAGACATGTGTAATCAACAATTTCTCTCATAATTCCTTTAAAAGATAATTCTTTATTTTTTATTCTCTTGTAAACACCTTTTAGGCTTTGTGAATAAAATATAATATAAAATAAATATGGTCCTTTGTATCTCTAATAAGGCTAATGTTTTAATAACGCTGTGTTTAATATTGTAAAAAACAAACAAAAATAACACAATAATTTTGTTTATTTTTTTACAATATTAAACACAGCATTATTAAAACATTGCATTATATCATGGAGTATACCTACAAGCGGTTTAGGAGGAAAATAAAACTAAAAATTTTAATTCGAGCTGCACTTGATTCACTGAAGAACCACTTCACCCACTGTTGCTATGTACAATTAATTTGTTATTAATAGCTCAACTGCATCGCTGTTATCAAACATATTTCCTGTTTAGTTGAACGAGATAAAAACCGTTCGTTTTATAATCCTTTCCTTATATCATAAAAAGCTATTGGATTTGAAGAATTGAGTTCTATAGAAGTTTTAAGTATATTAAATAACCTAAAATAATGGTCATATGAATTTTTTTTTTAATCATGTTGATTTGGCCAGAGATATGTAGGTGGCATGTTTGCCAAATCAACATATTGCCTCTAAAATATTTTAAAATTGCCTTTTTTTAAAAAAAAAAAAAAAGACAAATCCCTCCTCAAAAAAAGGTAATTTGACAACTTTTATAGGAAATTTAATACATTTCAATTTTTTATAGAAGTCGTTTTACCAAACTGAATAATTTTCGGGATATATGCCAAAAACTGTTCACACAGTTTTACTAAACCACTTTCCCCTCCATCCCAAACCCGACGCCAATTAGTGGGATCATTTCGCTTGTAATGTTCTGGGCCCTGTTTCATAATGAAAGCTAATAGTATTAGTTCAAAATACAAGTATAGAAACAACGTGGTAATTACACTAATATTTATTTTTTTCAGAATAGGGAGGACTATAAGTGATATTATAGGTGTTAAAAAGTACTAAAGTACAAGTTACTATTATACAGGTCACTGTTTTATTTTTATAATTTTCAAAGGCTAATTTGACTGTCACTACCATATCCCGGAAACTACGTTCTTTAGAAAAAAAATTATATAAATACATTAGTCGAAAAGTTAAATAATTTAGTTTTACAAAGAATCAACTCGTCACTAAACCACTTAGCTTTCGAGTTATAAAATAAAAACTGATGTAGCTTATATCCTTTCCACGACTTCTAGACCTAAACCCAACGCACAGATCCGTAGGACTTTATGGAACATAATGTTCTAGTGGTACTAAACAATATATGAGAGGTGGATTCTTCATTTTTTTAATGTTTAAGTTTTAATTTTTTTTAAACCTAATTTATTGATCTAGTTGAGTTTTAGCCTCCAAAATATCATCTAATTCCTCTTTACAATCCTTTCACAATGTTCTTATTAAGTTACAAATAAAATTCATTTATACTTCAATACGTTATACATTGCAGATCAGATCTTAACTACATAAAATCTTCTTCCTTTTTAATCCTATGTTTATAAGTAATTTCTTCACAAGGCTTGTATCTCACAATTATGAACATTATGCTTAATATAATTGTAAATTTTACAAATTTTATTTTCAATGAACAGAAAATTTTAATGTCTGAGAACATTATAATTCTAAAATTTATGAGAAATTATGATTTTCGCTACACATAATGAACATATTTTTATCCCATCTACCCTCAGTTTTACTGAAATTCTAATACAAGTGTTCAGCTGCTAGGAGAAAGCTTCGATGTTAATTTCACTTAACGTGTGTCGCCTTGCTATGGATTGTAGGTCAGTGATAACTTTTATCAAAGATGCTATCTTTATACCATACAGAGAACAGATATAAAATTAATTAAAATTAGTATTTGTTTAGCAGCGGTGCTAAAACAGCCAAGTATGTCGGCAGTAAAGTGTGTCGCTGGTGTAGGATAAAGCTGGTCGACAACTTTCTTTCGGGTCCTGTAGGTACAAGCTTGCATACAGGTAGCTCATCTTTACAATTACTCTTGCAAGTAGCAGCTTAGTGCTAAGCACATATTCCAATGTGACAGTGATAGTAACAGCTATCGCAGGCAATACCTTTATGTAATGTATAACACTAGCTATCGTGTACATGCAGACGCCTTGACAGTGAACTATCTCATAACAATAGCTTTATATTTGTAGCTTGGAGCAATATATACCAATGCCCTAATTCAAATACAGTAAACGTAATCTTAAAATCAGTATTTGAAGGTTCAGTTAGGATGCAATTTTTATGTTTTCACATTATTTTTTCCTACAAATTGTGTTTACATGTTTATGCTTCCTCATTTCATGATATTTTTAACAATTTTAAACCCAATATTATTTCATATTTTTAAATATTTTTCTTATAAGTAAATAGTTCAGTACCTATTTCTCTTTTAACTTGATTTTTTTTTTTGTAATTTAAACGATTTTTTTTATTAATTAGAAAAAATAAATAATTCCATAGATAAAAATTACTACCCAGATAGTTCTTAATTAGTTTCCTAAAAATCTAAAATAAGTATGTAACTTTGCGTAAGTTAACAATTTTATCAATGTAATTCTAGCCTGTTTAATTTTCAGTGAGTTCAATGGTTTGTGATGATATCTTTCAACTTACTTCTCTGATTTAAGTTACATCGAAAAAGTTTCCTCGACTTTTGGAGGGATTCCCCATCACTTAATTTCTTCAAATACCATACCCACCTATTATGTAGGTAAATGTAGAATGATATATCGTTCAGACGGTACAAAACGATTTTTGGAAACAATCTTTAAAGATTTGTTTTTATAAACACATCTCGCATGAAAATTAACAAACGATTAAGAAATATTAAAATAATCATTTCAATTCAGTTCAATGTAGTTTTTTAAATACTTTTTAACAAATCTTGTATATGTTACTTTATTGGTAATTTATTTTCAGGCTTTTTTGTATCGAATGTCCCCACTTTTAAATTTTTTATATTAAATACTCCTAAGTTTTTATTATATTTTTACGTTTTAACCGATAAAAATCCCATCCCTAGTTATCAGAAACTACGATGGGCTTAAAAAAAAAAAAGTGGTTACAGGCTTATATTATCAGCTGTTACTATTCTTTAACCTATTAAACTGAGAACGAGGTGAGGTCACTGTCACATATAGACAAGCACTGTCATACTCTATCACTGTCATTATGGTACTTCTACGACAGTTATCAGTCACTCGTCATTAAGCTTGTTGTAGTGACTATTCAAGTTTATTTTATTAATATATTATACAGTGGTGGAATTTCTCTCCGGTTCTTATTTTTATTTTATTTTTGGTTATATAATTTTCCCTTCCGTGTTGTTATAATGCAGGACTTGTTTCTCTATTCCATCATTATGTTTTTATTATCTTTAATTTTGAAATTTATAGCCTTCCCATTGAAAATTTTATATATAATCTAAGTATATTTGAAATGCAAATAGTCGTTTTATTCCCCAACCCTGCCTAACATGTGGATTGACAAGTGATAATTTACATGTTATTACCTTGCTTTGAAAATTAATTAGATATTTATTCTTTAACATGGAACATGCTGTAAATTATTCAAAAATTATTCTTCAAAAAACACACTTGATGATTTGAAAAAAAATGAATACTTTATTTTTTCTCCTGCTCGTATATATTAATTTTCATTGTTATTATTTTGTTATGAATTTGTTTTTTCTATATCTTTAATCAACATACCTTGTGAGCCCCATCACCAACAGACTGACGAAAATACAGACTACCCCCTTCCAAATAATCAAATTCCCTCAGTCCCTTCTTCAAATGCATTACCAGAATGCTGCTAAAGGGACTACCTTTTACCAGTTTTTAATCATGACTTCATCCTCACGCACCTACTAGAAGAAAAAAAAATCCTATATTTTTATTTTTAACATTAGCTTTTGTTATATTTTCTTTTTTACTTTCATTTACCCTTATACAAAATATACAGCAAGGGGAAAATTTTGCGATCGTTCAAATTTTTAATTCAAGTTTTCGACGGAAATACACTTTTTGAGGTCTGACTTCAAATACCCAAGTCAAGCAAAATGTTCTCTATGTGTGTGGTCAGTCTAGCTCAAAAACTAAAAACCGTACAAGACTGAAATGTTATTTAATTATGATATATTTAAGGGGAATACATATCTGGAATGTAACAGCAACTTTTTCGATAAAATTAACTTAATCGATTAAATTAAATTAATCGAGTGATACTTTATAGAGTCAATTCAACATATATTTGATTTACTTAAAAAATTTCTAACGTTTTTGATCGAACTCTGTATATAAAGGTACAATTGAATATCCTTTAATGTCAAAAAGGTCTTATTCCCATTGAAATTATTTTACAGGGCTTAAATTATACGATTGTTTAAAAATGCTCCCCTAAAATGCTTTTAATCTTGTTTATTTGAAATAAATAACCGGTTATCATTGTGGGCAATAATAAGTAATGAATAAACACAAAAAATAAGGAATCTGATGATTTATTAAAGGAGAAAAAAGGAAAAATAGACAGGTTTTGAATCGGAAAAAAACCAGACCGTCCGATCTCTCCCGATTATAAGCATATTTTTACGTCTTCGTTATTTCCACCTCAGGAACCCTTAAAAATATTTTTTTTTATAAACGAAAGAGAAAAATAAAAATGTTAGATTCAAAATGTTTGCTGTTTCTGGTTTTTTGGGGGGAAAAAATAACGCGAGTCCACTAATTTATTCAAAACTTGGTTGTTAGCGAAAGTTTTGTGATACGCGCACCGCACCATATTTTCTTCTTTAATCTCTGATATATTTTAACTCTAATGTTTCTGTTAATACATCTCATAATAAGAACTTATCATTATTTATTTATTATGTATGCCTTATTATTGCTAATTAATTGATGAAGTTAAATAAAAAAAATTTCTCTTTGTATCAGGTAATTGATTCATCTTTTTATTATGTCCTCTATTTAACGTACCTATTATCTTTAAATGAATTTATTCTTGATTATTATTATTCATATTTCATATTTTTTTTTCTTCTCCTAATACTGAACATTGTCTTGCAGATGTGATGGGTACTAAAGTGAATCAGTGCCTAAGCCTGCTGGAGGATTGCCTCGCTCTCCAGCTCCAACGGGTTGGCGGACCGCCCTCTTCAGTCCGCGATGACCAATACTGGATGTACGATAGTGGATACCTCCTATTCCAGGTCAGCCTACTTAATTAATTTTTTATATATTTATTTTGTTTCATCTACGATTTAATAAAAAAAAAATTACAAAAATTTAGTAATTCAAAACTTAATGAGACGTTCTAGTAAAAATACTTAATGACGACATGAATCTACTTTCTATTTGCTACAACTTCCAACCTGCCATATAGAATAATGCAGAATAACATTTCCACCACGCGAATACTAGATGAGTCCGTATATTAAACTAACGACCGTCTTGCAAAACCGTGTAACGATGCGAATAAGAAAGTTTGCTGACCTAAGCCACATCCTCTGATGAAGTTTCCTTATGTCTTAAGCCGTCTTGGAAACACAGTCTGATGAGTTTAAAATCGTGAATAGACTTCGCAGTTGCTGAACAGCTGGCGCAAACTTGTATCAAGAAACCCAAGTGTGCCTGAAATTGATAACCGAAACCGCTCTGAAATCTGAATGATTCACTCGAAGCTAAGAGTTTGATTCACTGATTGAGGAAAAAAGATTTAAGAGCGATGGGTATCGTAATTCACACAAATCAGGTACCGCTCACTCCCTTCCTGACTTAGTAAAGCAACGCAGATCCATCACTCATATTTTAACAGCCAGTGGGAAGCTCGTGAATCATTTTACTGAGTTACTCTCACTCATTAAAAACAAGTGGGAACATTTATTATTCAATCTCAGTGTTTCATTTTCCGAACTTAACCTGTCTCCTAAATTGGTGAGGATTGAATGAAAAGGGTTCTTGAAAATCAGCACAAGACGTGATCACCCATCGTTAGTGGCTTTAGGTAACTACTCTTTGGCAATATTTTAGAAGAGGGTTGCAGGTCCTTAGAGGGAAAGCAAAGGCTCTAAGAAAATGTTTTTTCAGTGGGACAAATTCACCCTAATCCACGTCAAAAACTAAACTTAACCACTGAAAACTTTATAATTTCTGCTTAAAATAAATTTTTTTATTATAATAAATGTAAAAAATGCTTCAATTATTAGTTACCAAAAAATGAGCCAAGCCAAAAAAAAAAACTGGAATTAAGTATATGATGATTATGATTTATAAATATAATCGTGTTGAGTTTATAAGATAAAATAAATTCAACAAAGTATATAAAGATCCTTACAAACAGGTACATCATGAATAGAGAAAACGATTGTATTATGAAACAACAGGAAAAAGAAAAAGTATAAAAATAAAAACTGACTCTTTTGATTTATTAGCAAAAAAGAAAAATCATATTTCATTACAGGAAACTGATAAGGAAAATCCAATGTTAGATGACTTCAGCTTTAAAAATGGTGACTTGTAACCAGCTAATACTACGAACGGAGGTTTCAAGAGTTAAATCGAAACAAATTCTTAGAAGAAAATTTGTCAGCAATTTATCAAACACTGATAGGGGAATTATGTTAGCTATGAAAATTTAGAAAACTGAAAAATTAGACTATTGATTTTCTATTGTTTAATTATTGTATATTCTCCTTCGGCTTGACTATTACTAGACTTTACAGCATATCGTCGATATCACTTAAGTCCAAAAAAAATCAACTAAACAATTTAAATCTTTGAAAAATAATTTTTAAACATCTATTCATTATTTTAGAGACAACTTGTTTCAACTAATGCTTTATATACCGTGACATTTATTTATTTTTTCTTACTTCGACATTTATTTTGATATTTCTCTAGAATAAAGCTTTTTTTTTTTACTATATAAAGTTTTTTTACGAGTTACAAGTTCAAGTGATCGGGTTTTATATGGAATAAGTGGCATTGAAATATCTATAGTTAATTAGTTACCACAGTTACTTCATATTGGCCTCATAAGAACAATACAATTTTTTTTTTAGTTTACTAAACAATAATGAATTTTAGTTTCTTGTAGGTAAGCATTAAATAAATACATATATGATATGGTTTAAGATAGATTTCCCCGTATGTACTGAGATATGGGTCTTGCCTCCTTTGCCTAAGACAATATACAAATGAAATAAAATGGTATAAATATAAATAGAAAATGATAAGAATAATTTTTAATCTTCTCCACAAGTTTGTTTTAAATCAGTTAAATTTCTATTTCCTTGATTTAAGTCCTGTTGCTAACTTACTTGTGATATATGATTATTTTCCGTTTCATTTTCTTCCTTGATACAATATAATATAATTGATATAATAAATAATATAAAAAAATAAAAGATGAATGATGGACTCAGGACAAGTTATCTTCACTTGAAATTTTTAATGTGACTAGAACTATCATCATGGAGATAATATTTAAACTCATCATATGTTGTGTATATAGGATCTGAGTGTACTAAATTATATAAAGTGGTTTCTGAAATATTTATGTAGCAAAAAAAAAAAAGTTTAAAGAAACGATAAATACTCTTGTACTGAATTGCTTTGTTTTGTATTCAAGTAATCTTATTCTCTCTTAAAAAATTGAGTTAAATACATTCCGACTCTATAATTTACTATCCGAGTTAGGTTTCTATACGACTACTAGTCAGTGAAGCTCACTGGCTTGATCTTTTTATTTTCTTACTATTTTTAAATATTTTTTATTTATTGTAGAAGCCGTAGATAATCTAATAAAACCTGTCTTCATTTATTACAATATTTCCCTCCCGTAGAATCCTCATTCATTATTTGCTATTAGATACGGCGTTGAATATATTATCTTGAGCTGGTTAGTAATAAACTGTAGAAGGGCTGGGGCCTTGTGTAATTGTCAGCTTAGGGATGATTGATTCAGGTGTTAGTCACAGTCGATGGTTAATGTGGTTCAGGATCTTCATCCTAATTAGGGCTATGGAAACCTCAGCAAGGCTTTTTTTTTTAGTTTATAATTCATACTTTCAAAGGCTAATTGACCATTAGAATAAAATATAATTATGCGTAAAAAAAAAAAAAATGCTCAATACAAAATTATGTTGGCACAATTAAATAAGTTACTTCAACTTATTTGTTTTGTTTGACCGCACTCCCCAACCATCTTCTCCTCGTATATATATCATAATTATACGAGAAGATGGTTGGGGGTGCGGTCAAAGAGAAACAAAAATAAGTTGGTGTAACCTATTTTATTGTGTCAACGTTTCGGCTAGAAAATCAAACGCCTACTGAACGTCAATTTCAATTTGATTTTCAAGCTAACAGCCCTGAAGAATGCTAGCACGAAACGTTGGCACAATAAAATAGGTTACACCAACTTATTTGTGTTTCTTGTGACCGCACCCCGAACCATCTTCTCCTTGTACGTCATCCACGGTCAACTATCTCTCATAATTATCATAATTATAGTACAATAAAGATGGTATTTGAAATAATATAGTTATGGCGTACAATAATTAACATAGAAAGAATATTTAAATTATTTTCAAGTAATACATTTTGAAAGAAGGGTTCCCTTTTACCATTGACGATCATCAAAACCCAAATCCACATGAAGATTTGTAGCGCAACCTTTCCAGGAGTTTGGGATATGCTTCGGACGTTAATGAGTCGGCTCAACCTTTTACACGAGAATAATTTTGGTCGTTACTAAACTCTGCATCATCGTAATGTTCTAACACAATTATTATTAATTGACGTAGTCTAGCCTTCTGAATTCTCTAGTTAACTCATCCTCCTTTAGTCCAGATATTTTATGCTATAGTTTATTTTCAACAATCACAAGGCTTTGTTCCCCTCTTACTTTTCACACGCGTAATGAATAGTCAGAAGGATAATAATTGTTTTAATTTAAATTTCAAATTTGAGGGTAGAAGGTGCGCATTGAGTAATTTCGCTACTTAAAACTAACAAGGGTCTCCCGCCATTAACTTTCCTATTCATTTCTTTTTTCTAATTTCCTTAGAGGCTAAATACCTAAATTAATCATAAGTGTTCAAACTTATTCCTCTATTCCTTCATTCCTATATCGCAAACATTGTCGCAATATCAACTATTAACCTTATATTTCATCTTATTCTTATTTATTTTAAAACCTTCCCTTTTTTTTTGCCAGATTTGATCATATAGTCACATAGTCATATAGTTTCCCCATATTTATATCATTATCAATCAATCATCAGCACGGAGATTGTATCAGCCAGAGTTGAAACTTTTTCATTACCCTTCACCTTTCTAAAGGCAAAAAAATTTCAAATAATATGATAATTTAATTGTATATATTCTAAATAAATTTAAATTTAATTTAAATTACTTGTCATGTTCTAAGTGATCAAGATTTCTTATCCTCAACTCAATAATTTATTTTCCATACTACTATAAATTATTTACTTTTTCATATCCTTGATAGTTTCCGTACTCACTCATTACTCTCCGTACATCTGTACAAACACCAATACTCTCCCCATTGTTCCAACACTATTCTTGCTCCCGGTAAACAATTAAAATTATCGGAATGAGGTAGTGTGTGGTGCTAGCGTAGTAGCAAATACTATCATAAAATCATATTAATTATTTGGAATATCTATTTCAGTTGCATTATCGGAGGAATTTTATTTGTTACATATGAAATATATAAACTCACCGTTGTCGTCCAATTTTACTTTTCTCTGCTATAGGTTTTGATGCGAAGAAAATGTGAGACACGTTTGTTACTCCGTGTCAATAACTTTGATTCTATAGAACCAATTAATGCAAATGGCAAACCTAAGTAATATTAGCCAATAGCGTTTCTCTGTAAGAGGTTATGATGAAAAAAAAAATCTATTACAAGTCTTTTACTCCTTGTCAATTTAATTTGTAAGATATAGCACAAAATGATATTTAATTTAATCCATTTTTAATTATAAATGGCAAGACTAAATTATATTAGCCAATAATGTTTCTCTATATTTGAAAATAAAACGAAGCTAAAGCAGCTTTTCAAATGAAACTTTAATGAAACAAAAATACATAAAATAAAAATAAAAAATAAATTATCCAAGTCTTTTTGGTTGTGCATTGTAATATTTCATATTTTTACTCATTTTCAATAGTTTCTATACTAAAAGGTTTGATAAAATGACAATTAGTGACTGAAATCGAAGAAAAAACTGTTTATTAACTGTCTATAATTAAATCTTATTTAATAAAAGGTAAACATCTTGTTGCTTTATGTATTTAAAATAAGGAATAAAATGAAAACAAAAAAAAATTATTGATTATATTCGAAATATGCCATGAATATCTCGGCAGTTTTCACCCAATAGAACTGGTGGTCCCAAACTTTTGAATTGTAGGTTGTAAAAATTCAACACCTACTGCTAGAATAATTTCAAAAATCAGTTCTTCGTTTTTGTCTCGTGGTAATCTGTTTGGTAAAATTTTAGGGAAAAAATGCTAATCCTGAATTGAAAGACGAAAAAAATCATTTTTATGAAGATCGTCTGCTAACCAGGTCACCTATATTTTTTTTCTACATCTGTAAGGGCTATAAAATTACGCACAATATTTTATGGCTTAATAGGATAATTAATTAATAACAAAACGAACATAATTAATATAAGTTAACCATTTTGCAATTTTCATTTTGTTTTTTTGGTGTGATGCACTGCACCAATTTTTTGCTTTAGTAGTTTTATATCTTTTGTAATTGAGCCTAATACGATTTGTCATATCAAATTATATTATTTTTAACTTATAACAATTATTTCCAGATATCGTAATACCTGGATAAAACCGCTATGGAGAGTATCTAATGAAGTTCAGCTCTATGTATCCGTATGAGCTTGATAATCAATCAAATACAAAATAATAATCCTCATTATACGTTTGGGTAATGGTATACAAATATATTATTTTATTTATTATTGATTTTCAAGGAAATATTGTTTTAAATAAGTTTTGTTTCTAATTCTTTGGCGATATTTAGGCAAGCTTTTCGAGTCCATCTTAATTTTGATGAAATTAAATAAAATGTTATATTATCTATAGCCCTTGCCATTTACTTGTCATTGAATTACATATCGGAAATACTGATTAGACTGATAGAAATAAAGTAAATAAGAAGTGCAGGTTAAGGTTTCCCTTGATAATAAAAAAATTACTAGTAATAAAATAATCTAGTAAAATATATCGAATTCCGTATTCGTTCAGTAGACCAATTCTATCACATCTATAAATAACTGCAATTTATTTTAAGCAAAACAATATGAGCACTATATAGTTAATGAGAACACATTCATGGCTTGTGACGTCTGTTTGTTGCTAAAAAGTATAATAGAACGCTCCTAATGTTCACTTTTACTATGAACTAATCTTTAACGACTACTAACTTAAGCCACAACTGATAAAAGCCATAAACCTCGGATTATGGCTGTGAAATGAATCACATCTGTGTTTCTAAATGTAGTTTTGCCGTAGCTGTTTTGAATAATCCCAAGCCAATTTTCCTCTTCTCTCATGTTTATTTTTGCCCGAGATGATTCATCCATCCTAACCTATAACTTACCTCCCGACCCACCTGCGTATTACTGAAAGCACCAAGGAGGAGAAGAGTTCAGTAATCACAGACGGTGATGCTGAAACCACAGCCATTTTGGTCCTTACCAGCCCGTCTCAAGGTCGCCTTCTTTTCACCACTCTATCTGGAGAGCCTGGACTCAATGGAAGATCCTCATTGAGGAGACTTCAACGGGCGAACAAGAGAGGACAAGAAGCTGGATATCGGAGAGTGCGGGCTGCTCTGGAAAGTACGCAGTGGATATATTTAGAAAGTAACCCCGGCCTCTATTCGCAGCTGTTTGATTCCATCGATACCTTCCACTCGATTTTTATCAGAAATCGATTTTCTTATGTCGACACAAAGTTATTTATTTACCGGAACATTTTCTCAGATATCTTGTTTATAAAAATTTTTCAATTTACTGTAGCATTATCTAGATGCACGTTTAAGTTGTTAAGAAGCGTGCTGTACTTTCCATACTTTTGTGAAAATTGTCTTTGAGTTGTCAAAGCATTTTAAAACATTGCACTTAAGCGTTTAAAGAATTTTATTGATTTCGAAGCCATGCAGGAGATATAACCAGTTTAAGAGATTATCCTTAAAAAATAATTAAATAAATAAAAAATACTACGAAACAACCCTAAGCGTCTTAAGGGACAGAATGTTATAACTTATTTATTCAAACAATAGTAAAGGTACCTATAAATGAAACTTAAGTATAGTAGTCAGGTGCCTTCAACACCCATATAAACCTCAAGATTTTTCTGATAATTCATAAATATACTTTTATGTTTACACACATCGATGCAAGGAGATTTCTCTAAATTGATATGCACCAATGCATGGGACGGAATGTACTTGCAAGGAGACGTAGTCTGTAGTGCTAGGCACCCGACTATTGTACCAAGTTTCAATATTTATAGACAACTAAACCAAGAACCCACCAGTATGTTTAAGGAGACATGTTATATCGTCCCATCCCTTATGAAGGATAGAGTAGTCTTTATTTTTTAATCAATTGCCTTTGACTAGAATGTGAGTAACGTGAATATAAAGAGCTAGAATTTGAATGTAGCATTTTGTTTTGTGACAACAAATTTGTATTTACGTATATATTGTAATCATAATTAAACTAAAATGTTTTGATCGAAATTAATGCAGACATCCAATTTATTGTAATGATAAATTTTATGTTTAAATTTAAAATTTAGCACCGAAATGATATTACAAAGAAGTTGTTATATCTCTATACACGTTGATTTTTATATTATTTAAATCGTATGCCTAGTATCGTCTAAATATTTAGCCAGTCAGAAAATAAACGATTAATGACTCTTTTATGAAACAAGTTCCGTGCTTCATATCCACACAATGTTACATCACAACATAATTATACACTGTGAATTTCGGGTTTCTGTAATTCAATTATTTAAAAAATTTTCTTTTTTACATTATTTACGCTTTTTCTACCATAATAAAAACGAAAGTTGGGAGGAATCAAATGCCATAAAAATAAAAAAGGGAAATATTTAAATAATAAATGTATTTGGAACATAAATACGCCACTGGGGTAGTTGAGTGGTAAAAGTACTGGACTTCTATTGTTTATTACCACTTTTGTGCCCTACTGTAATAAAAATTATGTTATTACGTATATAATAGCCTTGAAGAGACCTTTATAGTGTCATTTAACCTCTATAAAGTGGGTATCTGACTAGAACTCTGTAGGTAGAATTCTGGCCGCATCACTTTTCTTAGCAAGCACTGAATACCAATAACCCTTCATAGGTGCAGTGTGAGAATTTTTTAATTTAAAGATAATTATTATTTGCTTACAGAAGAGCGTATATATGGTTGAAGGGTGCTCTCTAAAACGTTTCTAACAAAGACAATTATAAGGCTTCTTTTTAGTATAAAAAATATTAAAATAAAAAAAATTATATAATCTGATTAGCGCTAGCAATTAAGATAGCAATGGATTAATTTTCTAATTCCTCATCAAGCTTTCTTTTGAGCCAGAACTAAAAATATTTTAATTTGGTCTTAAGTAAATCAATTTACTCTTATCTTAAAAGTTTAAGCAAATGTTTCTAAAGGACGTACAACAGTTACTGACTTTGTTAGTGTAATGGATTGGTAGTATATTTATTAATGATCATTAAATATGAACACAATGGTGGATATGGTGAAGGATGTGCGGATAGTACACACTCATAGAAAAAGGGCAAGTTTTAATTTTTATAATTAGTTTTATATGTTCTTATAAATTCGCTCTTGATACCCTAACAATTTTCTTGGCATCTATTTATTGTTGACCATGGTTTGACTTCGTGTAACAGTAGGCTTCCTGACCTCATCAAACATACTAAGAAGTTAAATCAAACATTTGAAACTTATAAGAAATTTATTTATTTTTTGGGCTTCCCTTAAAGGTTGTTTTTGAATTCGCTTCTTTATGAATATTGAATAAGTTCGAATAATTTTTTTTTTTTAATTATTTATTTATTGTAATTTACAACTGTACAAAATAATACAATAGGTAAATATGTAGTATGTTTCATATACACTTGAAAATCTTGGGAAGGAACCACCCATTGGTGGTACTTCAAACATTAATTTAAACTAGAAGGTCCCGTGGCCATCTTCTTTTCAAACGCCAGGGGATTATCAGGGATTGTTAAGGATTGAATAAAATATAAATATAAAAAAAACAACACATATATTGTATGGAGTTTATTTATATCTGGACTCTCTGAGAAGGATCTTCGTGTTTCCTGATGTTCGATAATAACAATATTTTCAAGCAATATTACTAATTAAACACAACTCTAATTGCACCTAAATTATGACTAAACTGCCCCGTCACAACCCCGTGGTCCCGGACCTGACGGCAGTACAGTTGTTATTTCCCGGTTGGAACATAACACTCATCATTAGCAGCACACTTCCACGACTCCTAGAAACTAGTTTCTGTTCCTAATGACCGTCACTTTTGCATAGTTCTGCGGAATATCACGTTGCGCAAGGCTCGGATGTCACGTTGTATAAGTCGAGAGAGTTGCGCGATATTGAAGCGTCATAATCAGTATACGTATTCCCGGCTAATAACTCATCCACAGCTATGGCCGTATGTGGAAGGATTCCCCTCTGATCGACGCCGTCCAAGAATACTCGGACATATGGCCTGTATGATTTAGCACTCTCACGACCGGACGGTTTCACCCTTGTGCGTTTTCACTTAGTTATCCTCCGAGGGTTCCTCAAGTTCATGAAGACTAATCTTGGATGTCACAATCGACTTTCCACTCCCACGATTATCGAAGGCTCGGCCATTTCGCAGAAGACCGTCGTGGATTCGGTTGCATGTGCAGCTTCGGCCGGGTCGGGAGTCGAAAAAGGACCCAAAAGCCATTTACCTCCGTTACATAAGACATTACGTTGTTGAGTAAATGAATATGTTTTGACTGTAATGATTCCGTTATCCAGCGAGCGATGACATTAATTGCGGAACTTTCTCTTTGCGAAAAACAATCTTCAGCATCTGACTGTCTGAATTGGGTAATGCCGATTATAATTGTATGAGAAACTACTTGCAACTCAGTAAAGAGAAAAAAACAAGTTTCAGTTCATCATTTCATATAAAAAGCAAGGACATCCGAATCAGTCGTTCCATCATGATAGTAGTTTGCTTATTTTTATATTTATATTTTCAACCATATTTACTTCATTTTATTTAATTTCGATATTGTATGCAATTTTTTCACGTAACGAATGACAAGACGTTCCGTTCTTTGTTTTTATGAACGTTCATTTCCTTTTATAAACTTTCATTTCCTAAAGCTACAATCCTACCTTTACAGTTAGTATGTTCATTCACATGGCCTTTGTAAAATTCTATATTACACAACTCTCCCATTTGGGTACCGCGGAAGGAAATGAAAGCTTTTATTTCGTTTGACTATTTTAATTCGATTAACATTTTTCAGCTTCATTAGTCACAACAAATAATTGTATTCTACCAAACGAGACGAAAATAATCTAAATTACAAGACATCAGATCGCAATAGAGCATCTAAGACTACCATGATATAATTATATAAAATGTATCATTAAAATGTTGAGAAAATTTGTTTTATGTAATAATTTGTTTTTTTATAAATCAGAATTGCAACATCCGGGAAAAGAGACTGTTATAAAGAACGCAGGCCAGAATGAAAAGAAAACAATCGAACAAACAATTTACACAATTGTTTCGCTTACTTGGCTGTCGTTGATATTATCCTTGGATTTCTTGATGAATAAGGGATGAAATTCCGAAAATACTGAACTCGTTACATACACCTTTTTTTCCAGAACATCGGCGATATTCGATATATGAAACTTGTATGACCTTGTTGGATGAAATACATTTATAACTCTGTACCTAGTCTAATAATTTGCATTGTCCAAATTTTCTCAAATGTCTAAAGTGAAAGTTTGAATTGCACTGACATGGATATGATTCTTCATTTGCTTTACCTCCTCTGACGTAAATGAAACTTTTTCGCTAGATTTAAAAATCAATAAAACAAAAAAATCACCAAGGTTGTACAAACACTTAAGGAGCTGTTCAGGTAATGATACAAGTTCAGGGTTGAATTAACCTCACTGAGCTCTGTTATTAGAATGATTATTTTAAACAGACAATTTGTAATGTGTACGAAAACAATTTTGATGGATGTCCCAACATGCCTCGAATCGATCAATCAAAGTTGAAAGTTTAATGATTATTTTGAAGTACATCATTTCCTTTAATTATATTCCTAGCGTGGCCTCGATTATCGAAATTCGTCTTTGCTTTACGTACGGGGCGAGGAGGAGGTTGATACAGGTGTTGCGAAAGATAAAAGATCACTAACGAGGCGTTCAGGATATGTCGTGATATATCGATCGATATTTACCTCTTTACGTCTTATTAATATTGATATTGAGGTGTGTTTGTCAACCTGTTGCGTGGGGACCGGCGAATGTGGGATGTTGTGGAAGTAGGTGCTAAACGTGTCCTCCTGGTCGCAAATCTCTCCCCAGGGACATATATGACTTAATCTGATCCGATCGATACAATGTAACCGATTTGGATTTGTAAAATTATACAGTCATTGAATTTTTACAACGTGCAATTGTAGAGTTAGCATTGGTTTGGTGATTCGGCCTCCTACTCCGCAGAAACAGGTTGATGCCCTACTTGCCCTAGTTGGCACGCTCAAACCACACGGAATAATTACACCACCTGTTACAGCTGTTATTTTGTATTTTATCTTTTTATGACGTGAATATATTTATTTATTTTTTTTAATGTTTTTGTTTTTAATAATTTATTTATTGTTATTTACAACTGTATAAAAAAAATATATACAACAAGTAAATTTACTGTAGGTGACATAGTGACATGATACAAACATGTGGAGAATCTACCCATTGTTAGAACTCCAATAACATTTCTAGAGGAAAAGATATCGAGGCCATCTTTTTTTCAGACGCCGAGGAGGATTATTAGGTAATGAAGGAGAACCAGGTTAGAAACAAGTGGATTTGGGTGGTTGGGAAGTTTATTATGGAAGGAATGGTATCTGGTCTTGGCCAAATCGGCAACATATGGGACATTTAGGTTTGATAACTTGATTTGTGACAAAGTAAGGATTTTGGACTGTAAGGATTGGATTCAGGAGGAATTTGATGGTTTGGTGGAGCCCCAAAGCTCAACTCCGTATGTCTACTATAATTTTAAAATTGCATTTACATTTTTCGTTATATCACGAAAGATATATATTTAAAATTAGCTTTAATTTAATAAAAATAAATAAAATTTAATCACTAATTATTCTAAAGACTATTATTGCTAATTATTGCTTGAACTTCAAAAATTCTTTAGTAATGTCTCTTAAATATTGTTATGATTTTTTTAATGATATAATTTTTTATCGGAGTGAAAACAATAATTTATGAAGTATTTGTAAAGAAATTTATAAAATACATACTTTAAATGATGGATAAATTTGAGACTACGTATAAAATTTATGTTTCACTTATCTTCAAACAAATGAGGCATAAAAATGGAAAATGCTGTATGTGACAAAAAAAAAAAAAAAAAAACAGATTTAAGAAAAACAAAAATGAGGTAACTGACCACGATTTTTGTTCCAAAATTTTGAAAAAATACAACAGCTCTAGGAATTGAACTGTTCAAGATAAAAACTTTTTGCGAAAGCCAGTCGATTGATGCTGGTTTCTTCATCATTATCGCGTCAAAATCTAATTTTTCGTATTTCTGGCAAGTTCAGCCTTTTCCATTTCCATATTTCAAATGTGTGTTTTTAAAAAATTAATAATGCATCAATCTTTATTTTACTTCATCACTGATGCATCTTTGCATTCTCTGTAACGCAGTCTGTGGAATGTTGTGCTGTAATCTGAATCGATACACTACAAATGGGAAAAGTTATTATAATGTAGGATGCATTTAAATTATTTTAGTAAATGTCGCTTATGCATTCAGCCCAAATCTTTATTTGATCTTCAACAGTGGATGTGAGAGAACTAAGTTTTATTTAAAATCCATGCTTCCGAACCTAATTAACTTCATTGAATTGAACTTCTGTCGCAATATATGACACATCGTATTTACCTATATCATATCCGTCATATTTATGCATTTCCTCTACAGTGTTCGTTTAATTTGCGTCGAAATTGCATCAAAAATTAACTAATGCAAGTTAGTTTTAGTTTTATTTATAATATTACAGCACAAAATGAAGCTTGTTCAGTAAGTGAAGTATTTCTAGGAATCCTCTTGTATAACATCCGATACAATAATAACTGATTTCACATGATATTCACCTAATCACAATAAAAATAAACATAATTTGGGATGAGAAATATTGAAAAATGTACTAATTTATATTACTCCTCAATATATATTAATTTGTTTAATGAAATACTTCTGTTGGTGGAAACTAATGTGTAGAAATTTGTCCCCACCCTTCCTGGGTATTATGTTTTCTCTCCCTACCTCCTTACCATTCACTATGGTCCTTATTTGTAGTTTAGTTATCGATAGGCTATAACTAATTTATATATTTTATATATATAATAATAAATATTCCCATTAAGTAATAGATGTCTCTGTCTCCCAGGTTAGTTAGACCGCCGGTGCTTACTTCCACTATCTGCTGGTTCTTTTTGTATGTACTAATCTCAAACTTTTAGGATATAAAAATTATTTAAAGCTTCCACATATATTCTATTTCTCTCTGTTTGATGGTCTCCATAATGACAGACTTAACATACATGATCCATAGATACTTTAAGTGAATTTAAGTTTGGTAGGCTATAATAAATGAGTGGATTGTAGGTATAAGATGATGTGATTAAAAAATTATTAGATAAATTGACAAAATTAACATTATATTTGTAACATAATAAGAATGTTAATATATGCATACAAAGTTGAGTAAATAAAAAGAAAAGAAAATTTGGCCAAATAAAATTTTAAAAATTTCTTTTAAAGTGAACAATTTTGGTTTTCATCAATTAAATGTCTATTGCCTTTATTGTATGATGCTGGTGTCTTATTTGGTATGAAATGATTAATTTGCTTCTGCACTTATGCTTAATCTATGTAGATCTTTACTCTACTCAATCATCCATAAATGCTGATTACAGAAATTAAAGATGAGAAAAATGACATTAATGTAGTGGGGAAGATAGATGTTCATTTGTTTTTGACTGCCCTTTGTCCAAAATGGCAGAGTGTGAACATATATTTTAAGCAATTTATCGTGAAATTTGATTAAGGAAAGGAACCTAAACACTCTCTCTTAAATATACCTGGTATTTATAGCTATCTTTTAATATCACACCGTTTATTCCTTTTTTGCTTTTATTCACCGTCTATTTTCGTTCTCCTCTCGCTTTCTGTTTCCAGATAAAGCTCGTCCTTGGAATAGACTAAAACCTTTAGAAGACTATTAGAATGCTGTGAGGAAGCTTAGATAATTTTATTCCTTCCCAGTCCGTTTTCTTTTGTACAATTCTCTTCAGCGTCGAGATAAATCAGAACCCGCCGTTCGTCAGCAGACAGCCTCGATAGAGCTAAGAACGGATGGCCGTTCTCCAAGGTTCTAGCGAATAAAAGAATTATCTATCGCCTTCGTAAGTGCCTTTTCTTTAAAGGTATTTACGCTTTTATAGACAACCTTGGCTTTCTTCTAGCCTTGAGGAAAACGATCTATATGCATTTTTTAAAAGAAAAAGATAGTATATTACGTATGAGACATAAGAAAACTTTTGCGTAATCATTCAAATATGTACATAAAATTTCAGGAAAGAGAAACAGGAACTATTGTTATGCAATTATTAAAAAGTATCAACCAAATATAAAATTCAGTGGGGTTAACGTAGAATGTAGAATATAAAATTGACCTTAAAGAAAGAAGTGCATTAATTAGAAAAAAAAAACATTCGAATAAGTTGCGGTCATCGGTATGGGTTTTGGTGTTGTATAGTGACGAATCATCAACATCTCGAGAAATATTGAACTTTATAAGGTATAGCTACTACTAACTATGACTTTGAAATGATATAGGCGATGATTATTTGATCAAGGCTTCTTCAAGAATTATATATAAGAAAAAATTTGGCGTGAGTTTGCACCTAGGAGTCCATAATGCCTGTAAGCTAAACGTTTTAACAAGAACGAATTCATTTTGTGAAACTGCTTTGTACATGAATTCGGATTATTAGTTTAAATAAAAGTGCAATATTTTTAAATGTGTCAAAATCTCCTATAAAGTAAAATTATAATTATATATTGCAGATTTGACTCAAAACAGATATGCGTCTTTTCATTCCAAACTCCTTAACCATCCTAACCCATTATTATATATACCCATCATTATAATTCTTAATCTTTCATCCTTAACAATCCCTGATAATCCTCCGAGGCGTCTGAAAAGAAGATGGCCACGGGATCTTCTAATTTAAATTAATGTTTGAAGTACCACCAATGGGTGGTTCCTTCCCAAGATTTTCAAGTGTATATGAAACATACTACATATTTACCTATTG
>NW_027104636.1:454647-471275 GCF_000696795.3 Halyomorpha halys | reverse complement strand
AGTACCACCAATGGGTGGTTCCTTCCCAAGATTTTCAAGTGTATATGAAACATACTACATATTTACCTATTGTATTATTTTGTACAGTTGTAAATTACATTAAATAAATAATTAAAAAAAAATATATATATATATAAGTAATAAAATCAAAATCAAACCCATTAAAAATTATGTATATAATAATTTTTTATGACATTTTTTACAGATATTTGAGTTTATTAGATGATCTTTGGTTTTACTAGAACATAAATGAATTAATTAAGGGAGGAAACATGTGCATGAGAAATAGATTAAATGAAGTCGTGGTTAACTTGTAATGACCTTTATGAACCATGATACTAATTGTAGTAATAATTGGCCATTACTATGAAAAATAAACACCTCCTGACTTGTGTTGTGAAAACCGGCGAAGGCGTCCCTACTTCGCTGTCTTCAACAAGATAGATGACCTCGACAACCTGCTATTTCAGCGATCCTCCCATCGTCGGCCGTTCCCTCTCTTCTTCATTGTGAGAGGAAAGAAAACCGTCGTGGATCTCTCACTTTGGAGTGTTCTCCAGCTCCAGGCAGTGGAGGCTACCGTCTATGGGCACCCGCCCTCCGGGGTATGATCCAATCTCGAAGATGAAAGGGTAGATAGCCTCGGACCACACAAGTCGAGGATAGATTAGGTTTTCGATCATGTGTTGCTCCCGCATATCTTAGCCATCGTATCTCTCATTATACACAACAACGTCATAACATCTCAACCACAAAATTGGATCATATGTCGATGATTTCGAAATTTATGGCAACAATCTCTAAATTATTGCGTTTTACGAACGTAGACTTTTTTTTTTAAAAGATAAGCAGCCTTGGAGCAAAATATCATGCACCTAAAATATTTATACGTAAATTTAGTTATAAAAAATATTTAGTCTATAACTAACTATAATTTTTAAATTGATGATATTCCGAAATAACTGGAAAAAATAAACTGTGAATAGTACAAAGTGATTTAATGATTTGATAAATTATGAGTTATAGAGTAGAACAGAATTGATTATTACATGCAATTTTATTGTTAAAAAGGTTTAATCAAAAATATTAAGGAAAAAACCTTTTGAACAATACTAAGCGTACATTTTTAAAAATATTAAACAACATACTAACTATATATATAAATGTATGTATGTATGATGATTCTTTAGTATCAGTATAATTTATTATGCATATTATGTATGTGAAACGACGACCATAGATGTTAAGATTTAATTATTTCAATTTCTTAATATACTATTTTACGAATGTCTAAATATTCAAATTATAAATATAATGCTGACAACATTTGATACTGGGGAAAAAAAAAAACGAAGAAAAATCAAAATATAAAAAATTTACTAACCAAAAATTGTTTATGAATTATAGCCATACTGAAATGATTACTCCATTAAAATAAAGAATAAAGAAAAAAGCCTAAGGTGAAATAAGGCGAATAGTTTGAAGAACGATTGATTTTTAATATTTTAACCAATTTTATTTATTCAGACCTTTATGAGAATTAATTTTCTGACAAACACAATTTTGATATTTATATTTGAAAATATTTACGGGACGTACAAAAAGGATTCTGGTAGAAACGTATTTTATTATTTTTTAACTAGCACTCTTAATACCGTTAAAAGGAAATACGAAGGAAAGTTAATTATAGAACGAATTTAATTTTAGAGCTCCCCTAATGGTAGTATTAGAGGTAAAAGCTGACTGAGGTATATTCAGAATTATAGTTCAGGAGATAATGGCTACCTCCGTTCTTTAAGCCAAGCCTTTAAAATGACGACCTTGGTGCTTAAGGACTTCAGGTCCTGGATTCCGCCCACTGGTGCATTATGGTTTGAACATTATTTGATTTGTATCGATTTATACAGTCGATATGACCGGCGGATCTATTGTGATCTGTGCGTTTCTTCAGGAAATATTATGGAGTTGCTCCACACATAAAATAATTACTAACATTTATACATATATATCAATGTCATTTTTCATCTAATGCAAAACGTGATATTAGGAATAAAAGAGAGAGACCTAATGGCGTAATTCGTACCCTAACTAGGCGATCTGAGACCTACTTTTTTTTTAAGATGGTCAGGGCTGCGGTCAAGAAGTACAAAACCAGCTATCAACTATTTATTGATTGCTGACATTTAAAACCACAGATTAGGTCTCCATCGGGTCTGTTGTGATGAAGATTTACAAAAATTGCGCATAAGGTTTTGAACATCCTTGGAAGACATCAACACGAAGTAATGCTGACCAGACTACAAATTGGACACACTCAACTAACCCATGAATATTTCTTTCTCAAATAGCATTTTTGCTGACCCCATTTCTTCTCCGATAATTTAAAGGTTCTTTGTAACTCTAAACCCCCTCAAAATTGAATTAGAGGGTTACAAATTTGTCTTTGTTGAGTTCTTTTGGGGCGTCTTAACATTTTTCTCTTATCAGGTTTATAATCATTGTTATCTATTTTTCAAATAAAAATTAAGGAATAATACAACCTGACTGTGCTCTGGTGCTCTCGTATTTCTTTTTTTTTTTTTACTA
Source organism: Halyomorpha halys (assembly GCF_000696795.3). Lineage (NCBI taxonomy): Eukaryota > Metazoa > Arthropoda > Insecta > Hemiptera > Pentatomidae > Halyomorpha > Halyomorpha halys. Next base: position 468,689 of record NW_027104636.1, on the reverse strand, counting down.
TTTGTAACCGATTACTCAAAAATAAATGTCTCAATATCTAAATCGGGTGATAAATTACTATACATAATTTTAGTTATAACTACATATTGAAACTGAAAAAAAAAAATACTTTGGAAGAGTACTTCATTTTAGTACATTCTGCATTCATAATTACATTTTCCAATACGATTTTCAGTATAAAATCATTGTTTTTTATGATTAACAATATAATCTTTACTCGAAAATTCTCTATGATTTTCTTTAGTTCATTTATAACAGAAAAAAACATTTATTAGTAGCCGACGTTTTGCTCTACTTGGCAGGGCTTCATCAGGGACTTCAGAAAGACTTGGACCCAGCCTAGATTTTAGTTGATTTACTTTTTTATCTTATTGAGTAAATGAATATTTATTCAAAAGAATCTTATTGTTTTCATCTAAGTTCATACTTCATACTTATTCATAATATTAACTATTATTTGTCAGCTCTAAAACCTTTGGCAATGAACGCCGTAAAGTAATTTATGAACAGAAAGGATTCAATTGCTGTTCATTGCAAGGCCAGCACGGCCCCTATTCAAATTGAAACCTTGTTCATTAGCAAGCTCTACATTAATATAATCTTTGGTTCTAAACAGATATTCAAAAACTTAAAATATTTTGTTTATAACGGAGTGAGATATATGTACGTAAAAATGGAGGATATGCAAAATTATGATGATTATTTTGGAAGGTAATCCTATAAATTCCAGAACCCGCACTTTCGAATTGGGTCTCCCACACATTGGGCGGACTTGCGATGCTCGGATTAACTAAGGAAAATTTAAGATTTAAAATTGTGGAAGTGTTACTAATTGATACTCTTAGTTTTATATGAAAGTGTATATTTTATATCTAAAAACCAATAATAAAAACGTTTTTTAATAGTACTTACTGAATTCCATGATTATTCCTAACATTAAATAATTTGTATAAGTACAACTATTAGAAATATAATAAATGTTATATTTACTTTTGCAGAATTAACACATCGGATATACGAGTGATCTAATTCTGTTTTTAAGAAGATGATTTTCTTTGCTATCTATCCGAGACTGAACAGAATATGCGCTTTAGGACTGACAAAATTGTTTACTTATCAACAATTACTACTTAATTAGTGGCAATTTCAGAATTTTGTCAATAATAACGCGATGATTCGGTTAAGGCAAAAGTAGAAAGCGAAGACACTTATCATAATAATAACATTTGGTCACTTTTTTCTCTAACCCTATGGTATTTTTTTGTTCATTAATTCTGGTCACTTTTTTGTTTTACTATGTTTTGGGGCTTTTCTGACACTCCGTGAGAGAAGTTCACCGTATCCTAACCAGCGTGGGAAGGTCGAGTTCTCATTTCGTTGGACCATCACGAAATAAAAGTCAGCTGCCTTTTTTTGTGCTACTGCATTTTCGAGATTACTAAGGTAAAGCCTTGACAATTTCGCTAACAATGGTGTCAATGCTTACGGTTACTTGTGGTGGTTATCCCCAACAAATACCCTCCAATTCTGCACTCATGGTATGGAGTCAACTGGTGTTATTTTTAAGGTTTATATAACCATACAATTTTCATAGATTCTGCAACGTTCTTCCACCCATTAATTACAATTGTTAATTATAAGTATTACTATGTAAACTACTTTAAACTAACTTCGAAGCCATCTCTAAACAGCTTTCTAATATAAGTTCGTTCCAGATCCCAATCTTGTAACATTTAATACCAAACAAGGTAATATCACGCCTCGGGAGAACTTAACATCATTAGGGATATTTCGAAAGAAGGATTGTGCAGAGTTGAATGCAAAACTAACCAGATGAGGGTATCGATACAAGAGGCCTCTCTATCAAGATGGCACTGGAATATGTAGAGCGTGATGAAACCGTGTTATCTTCCCGTTGTCATATTGCATAAGACTGTTGTTTCCTTTTCACTTACACTGACGGTAACCCGTGTTGAAGTGAGTCTTCGTGCTAAACGGTCTTTGGCACGTTGATAATATTGTAATATTGGTGGAAAGATCTACATAGATTGTTTTCCGTCTATCATTATTAATTTTGATTGCTTAACTAATGAAAATGAAGATTCTATTTTAGTGCTAGACGAGGTTTCCTTCAACCAATCAACACTTTAGTCTTATTGTTCATTAAGAAATCATTACAACTACTAACGAACTAATGGCATAGGTGTATATGCCGATTTATATCGTTATAGTTCTGAAATTAGCCATGAATTTTCATTAGTAAATTGAAAGTTGTAGTTATTGCCATTACAACTATAATTGACCTTAGGTTTAATCATAACATTAGCTTCAGCTATTATTTCTAGAATTGGATTAGTTATACCTGATTTCAGATGTCCATTCGATATGCAAATTTGTCTATGAGTATTATAGAGGGATTTATTACTTTTTATCTCGTGTGTATATGTGTTTATTGATCTCGGTAATTTAGTGTGAAACTAGATATTAACCATAGATCCTTCAAGTGTATTAGATCTGGCTAGAAGAATTACAAATTCTTTCTGTCCATCTAAAAGTCATTTCATTTTTTTTTTTTTTTTTCAATGATCATAATTTGTATTAATATTCAAAATATAAAGTACGCAGTGGTTAGCAAAATTTCCAGTCTTATCCAAATATTTATAAATCGACCAAAATATTTGTTTTTCAGTGTAAAGGAACTATCTAGAGTTGATGGTAAAAGTTGTATTAGACAAATTTTCAAAATGTTCTAGAGTCTTTAAAGCATTTAATCTCTTAAATTATAATAAAAATTTGGAGGCAGAATTCTGATTGATTTGATTTAATTGAAAAGTTATGTGTTACGTGACCCACACATTCTACTTCCGTTTGAGAATCTATTTTTAATTCTGACTTATTTGGTTAGTTAACTTTCCACTGAATAACCGGACCTTTTTGCCTTGTTTAAACTACAAAGGAACGGGATTTAGTTTATTGCAAATTTAAAATCGATTCTTTTCTTTTGCTACTCCATTCTGTTAATCAAGTGAATGTTTGCTTTCGACTTGGCAAGTTAACTCGTTTGCTCACGTGATCTTTGTTCAGGCCGCCAGGGCCTAAATTAAATGTTTGCTGAGCTGTCGGACTATGTTTGCAAGATGAGACCCTACTTGCTGTTCCAATCTTATTGAAGGATAAAAGCCTGCAGAGATAACACTAACAGGAATAATATAATAAAATCATTAGCATATATACAATTTAAAAATCTGTACGGCTAAAATCCATGGAGGATACTTACAGATTCATTATTCTGTAAGGAAGTAGTGCTACTAGACACCGAGGTTTGTGTGAGGAGGAAATTTGGTCAGGATAACCTTTTTTTTTCGGCATATTTTCCCAAATAGGGAGGGCGTTCCCTAACCCACAGGGTTAACTCACGGTTATATGTACATGTATAAATGGAAAATTTCAGAAAATGCTGCATAGAGTTCAACTCATTGTAAGTTGTTGCATTGATCACAAATAAAATCAAAATGAAATATAATTCAGCTATATAGAAAGCCGGATCTACAAGTTTGCTATTTGCCACAAAACCAAAGTACCTACAAATGGTTGGTAAATAAAGAAAGTAACAGAAGTCGGTATAGACATGGTTGTGTGTTTCATGGAGACTACGTGGCTTGTGTGTGGTTGGCGTATAGTGTCGGTTATTACCTTCGATTTAAACTATTTTTATCATAATATATAAACAAGGAAACGTAAACATTCACGAAGTGGGTAGTAGATAATAAAAATTCATAGTAATTGTACTACATTACTATAAAATTTAGAACATGTATTAAATTTGAATGTTATCAAATTTATAATGAGGTGTATATAGTTGACCGTAGATTAATGCTTGAAGAAGTTTGTCGGGGGGTGTGGTCAGCAAAGAACAACATAAATAAACAAAACCATATTTATTTATTTTATGCCTAAATAAATAATTATGGCATTTATAATAGGCATAAAATAAATAAATATGGTTTTGTTTATTTATGTTGTTCTTTGCTGACCGCACCTCCGACAAACTTCTTCAAGTTATCAAATTTAATATTTGTTCTAAATTTTCTGCCAGATACTTTTTAGTTTTGTACTCAGGTATATAATGTATGTATGAATGTATACTTATGCTATGCTGAATAAAAAACAAACCGCTATAGATAATTGACAAGATTTGAAATAATGTATTTATACTCTGTAGATAGAATTTTAATATACATAATCTTAGACTAGAATAAATTATTGATTCCAAAGTTGGAGGAAATTCTTTAACTAATTAAAACACCGTAAGAACACATAATTATCTATTGTCAGGTCTAAAACATAACTAAGCGCAAACGTGTAGATACTGCAGAAGTAATTACCTAAAGAGGCTTTGATAAGTGCTCAAAAAATTCTGCCCAATTTATGTCAGCCAATACAAAAGCATATCCACAAGCTTGAACAAACGCATAACTTTTTTATTGGACTACTAAATTATCTTCTGACAAAGACTGAATGTTCACTGTTCCCAAAACCTTTCGGAAAAGGACCTATGTTATTTTGGCATCGCCCAGTTTGCTTTCTAAACTGTTCCTTTATTAAATATTTGAAACGTAGCGTTTTTTTTGTTCGATTTGTGTATTTATAATGTTATAATATAATTTGTAATTTTTTAGAATATTTCACAAAATATTCTCATTATTAGGTTACAATATATTTACTTTAATTACTGCGCAGTACTAATCTTTCCCTCCTCTACGACACAACCCCTGATGAAGACCTGAAACTCAGGTCGAAACGTCGGCATAAAATAAATGAATATGGTTTTGTTTATTTATGTTGTTCTTTGCTGACCGCACCCCCCGACAAACTTCTTCAAGCATTAATCTACGGTCAACTATCTACACCTCACTACAATATATTTATTTCAATCAGCGAATGATACGGCTCCATAAAACTTGAAAATTATTTTAGGAGATCCCTATCCCAATTCCTTCGTAAACCTCTGGTGCTGTTAGTCTTTGAACTAAAGGGTTTGAAAACAGACCCAACAACACGACACTTCTGACAGCAGACGAGGCTTACGAAGGAGTTGGGGGGGGGGGGGGGAGATCTCCTAAATAAATTTGATAGCTGACCAAGCGGCAAAAGCTACATCAGCCATCTGACTGCTTAGATTTCCCCCACAACGACACAATTGAAAATAAATTAATAGAATCTAAGAGTAAAGTACAATATTAGTTATTAAATGTTAATATCCCTCACATTCCGAAAATATTTGATTACCTTAAGAAAACAAAAAATGTACGAATAAATATAAATAGTTTGATTTTATCACATAAATTAATTTCACTTACCATTACCGAATAATTTTTGTTTTTTCTGTTCCTTTTATCTCTCAATTTTATTTTACTTATAATTATACATTAAACTATTCATAAACTATTTACCTGATTAAATATTTTATACATAGTGTGTAATTAACTCCTTAATTTGGCATTACTTATAATAATTGTAATAATCAATATTAAAACATATTATTATCAATTATTAAATAAAAAACTTTTTGGAAAATCAACTATTAAACATTTTTCAAGGAGAATAATTACCTTCCTGAAGGTTATCCTTCATTATGATAACAACCAAAGACTATAAGACTATAACAATACTCTCCTAACTCTATTACCACAAAGATAACAAATCTAACTAAAATTAACAATTTTTTAAAAACAATTTTTATGCAATAACAAACAACAAAGATTAAAATAAATCTAAATTCTATAAAAATGCACAAAACTAAAATGTTAATTTATTTATAATGCCTAAAGTTCGTTGTTGTATATGAAATAAATTGTTATATTTAAACAAGGAAGATTGTGTTATTCGCCAATTTCATATTAGTTTACTTATATATATTTCTTAATATTAACTATTGATATCAAATCAGTTATTATATTCCAGTATAGACATAATGATATTCCCGAGAGGCTAGTCAGTATGCATAGGCAGATATCACTTTTGCTGTGGATTGCCTTGTATTGTTATAAAAAAAAAAAAAAGTTTTGAATGTATTGGCAGTGAATATGTGTATATAATTATTTAATAAGTAATTAGGAAAAACATAAAAAATAATTCAAAATTTATTAGAGGTATCTTCCTTGATTTTTTATTAACAAAATCTATGTATTTAAGCTTCAGTTTCTATGAACACTAATTGATCTCAGTTCATTCTACATATTTATGGAGCTAAGATGGCACTATCATTTAGTTTATTTAACTTTTGCTCTCTGACTCCATTGAAAAATTGTTAACATGAAACAATAGAAACGATGTCCTTAAAAACCCAAAATTTACATAATAAGCTATGATGTCTCAAATATTCATTAAAAAATATTTACAGGAGCTATTTTAAATAGTTTTTAATAAATACCATTGTATTATAAAAGGTACATTCAAATAATATCTTTGTTTTGAGGGATGAGAAATTCAGTTACTGAATAAAAAAATTTCAATTCTCACCCTTACCTTCTTTGATTTACACTGTAATTTTACTTGAATTACAGGCTTCTATAGTTCAGGTTTTATAAAAATTATAAATAATTCCTTATGATGTTTTTTTTTTTCTAATAATCAATAAACGTCATGGAAGCCATTAAATCTTAGAGAAACATCTTTTAGCCTCATTATCTTCAAGGCATCACTAAATGAATTATGTATCATTAAAACCTTTTGCGTCAGAAAATGCAAATAGTGATTGATGGTCAAGGAATGCCATCACTAATATACCTTCATTGGGTTATTAGCCCTGCTTTAACCACAGCAATTGGTGATTTTCCTGGAAAATGATTGAGTTTAAATTTAATACTATATAATAGTTTTTAAATTAATCCTACCTTGTATTTTTTTCGAGTTTTGTTAATATTTGCTCTGTTTAATATCTTTGTTTTATTTTTTTCAGCTGTATAATTTGCGTAGTTTTAATAAATCATTTGATCATTAAATCTTTACCAACATCCTGCCCAATGCACATAATTCAAATCTGCCGCCCTTTCCCAACCCCCTTGATAGTTTTTTTGAACTACTCTGAAAAAAAAAAAATGTAAGAATTATATCGATTTCTATTGCGTGCTAATTACGTCCTATTTCGACCATTTTATGACTTTTGTATAACTCTCCCTTGTTATGCTGTTCTGTACTTTACAATTATTTCACTTATTTTTTGGAGAAGATAGTCGGAAGGTGCGGTCGGCAAATAAGAGGTTCTGGCTTAACTATATTATTTTTATTTCACTCATTATAGCTAAGAACTATAACAGTTAGTTAACAACTAACAGAATAGTTATCAGTAAAAGTAAATAACACGTTTATTTTACGTTTTTTTTTTGTTTTTTTTTTACAATTAAGTAACTAAGGCGTTCAGTCGTAAATCATGTTAACTGACAAAATGAAAACTTTTACAATATTTAGACGTTTGTTAAATACTTTTTACCTTCAACGAATATTCATTTACCATTAAGAATATCAACTCTATGCTGTTAAGAAAAATAAATCTTAAAGATTCTTTAAAAAAATTAAGATATCAACCCTAAAAAGGGCGGTGATGCCTAATAAATTTTTTTAAAAAAATAACTCATGTTTTCGGGAACAGGTTCTCTTAGGGGATTACGTCCCTTTACCTAGAGGATTTTGAGATCAATTTTGCAGACATCCAAAGAGAAATAATAACTATTAGATTTTTTTTTTGGCCAAAGTTCTTCATTTTATGGGATCACCACTCAATGAAAAAAGTCAACGCCCCAGGCCGGATTCGAACCGGCACCGCGAATAAACATATTGGTAAGACTTAATTAATATTATAGAAATATTATTATTTAAAAAGTATATCAGGTAGATGAGAATTTTTAAAAATAAAAATGCTGATTTGAAACATCTATTTGACAAAGAAAAATTTAAGTTTTGAGATAATTTGAATAATTGAAACTTCTATAAAATATAATAAAAGAAGATATTCATTTTATTATTCTGAAATAATAAAATCGTCAATATATAAAAAAACATTTATAGTCTTATACCTTACTATGGAAGAGAAAAATACATAGTTAATTTATTTATTATTTACATGCAGCCACTATTAATTAACATTTCTATTTCGGGTAATCAGATATTTTTTCCCTTTCCAAACCGTTAAGTTCCCTTCCGATGTTTAAGTGAATGTTTGCCGTTCTCCTGAGTTGAGGAAGCATCATCTCACGAAAAATATAATTAATCAATGATTATACCCTTTCGTTAAAACCCTCTTCCCTCTGGAATTACAATTTTTAAGTCTGCATGGTTCCTACTCAATGTAATAGGTTTTCTGCATGAATTTCCGGTAATATTTTATTTCAAGATCTAAATATTGTTATACTCGAGATCTCATTCAGTTTTTCAAATTTCCTCAGTCCAGTATTATTTTTTTTGTATTTTATCATTTCATTTTATTTCTATATTTCATCTCGTTATCCTGAACTCAATCCATACAAAGTTAGAGGTTTAAAGCAGGTTTACTTCAGAATCTTCTCATAGTTTCTGATCACCTACTTTCTAACCTAATATTGAATAATATTCCCATCCTAATATTTCAGTTCAGAACTGGCATCAACATCCAAATAAAAAACCAAAAAAGCCATGAATATAATTAAAATAACAAATATAATAACAGTAACCACGGTATTAAAATTCTTCTTAGTCATTGAAAATTTGCGTTTGTTCTGTTTATTTGTGTCCTTTGGAATATTTATTTACTCTGATAGTAAAATATTTATTACCTTCTACGTAATCCCACTTATGCTGTATACAACATTCCTCTTTGATATTTCTGTTTTATCATCGATCGAAATATATTGCAACTTTTTGCTTCCTCATTATAGTTGGTGGGATAGCTAGTACATATTTTGTTTAAACTGTCAATAAAAAATATTTTTCCCTCTGAATTAAAAACTTCACATTTTACCTGTTAAATATTAAGGAACGCATTTGTTTCTGTTTCTTTCAGAAATTATCAGGAATAGTGAGGGTTTGTTCATATATTCTAACAATTTTTAATTAAACTTCATTCACTACGTTCAGACGCGAATGCACAAACATATTTTCCATGGCACACCTATATTTCAAAAACGCTCAATCTGATTTGGCATAATTTGGAGGAATGTTTTAGATTTGTGTAAAAATTATCTGGTTCCAATTTTATTTAATGGAATCCACTACTTTCGCTTTACATACGCAATTATGTTTACCTTGACGCTCCCATACGTTTCTAGAACGTACTTCCTAAGAAAAAAAAAAATAAAATAAGAATAACATTGTGAGGAAACTATACCGTTCAGTGTTCTTAATAGTACAAGAGCCCAAGAGGAGAAAAAAAGACAAAAATTTCACTCCAATTTTTATTACTTTAATGAAAACTATGTATTACTAGTCAAAATTGATGAGTGGTGAAATAGAGATTTCACTTAGTTTGATGTAATATATAATGTTCAAATTTCTAATTAAATGTACACGACCATCAATGGGTGGTTCCTTCCCAAGATTTTCAAGTGTATATAAACATACTACATATTTACCTATTGTATTATTTTGTACAGTTGTAAATTACAATATATAAACAAACAAAAACAAATGTACACTGATTTAAGTTCAATTAACAATTTATAAATAATATTACTTCTTATTAATGTAAAATATTTGTTTTTTGTCTTACGATTTTGGGATGTATTATTGATTGTTCGGTGGTTACGCTAAGGAATGGCCTGTTAGTCACATCTATAATAATAATTTTTTACATCTTGTTTTTTTTTTATTGCTTTGAATTAAGTAGGGTCTTGTGTATTGTTATTTGTCAATGTTGCAACTCTTACGTAACCGTAGCTGCTTGTTAATTATGAATTAAATATTGTATATTATTGTGAAATTATTCTTTTATTATTCTCCTAGCCTGGGAACCTCTCTCCAATATCGCAATCAGGATAGCTGTGCTCTTTGCCCGGGAACATTGTAGGTCCCCTTCAAATGTCAGTATTGATCTACGGCTAGATTCTGACATTAAACGATCGTGGCTTGCGCAAGCTAAGTCCTCATCTAATGTATGCAGCTTAGATCCCGCATGGGACCGCGCATAACCTTGCGCATTTTTCCCTGCGTGACTTTGCGGCAGGTTGCTTTCTTTTCCTATTCCCATATGTCCGTCATCTGCACTGTGCACTCCTTTCACTGTCCGAGGACCTGTAAGGGCGTTTTCACTCTCGATGGGTTTCCTTCGACGAGGTCGTTCTCGGCAATATAGCGATAGCCTTTCTTCGTAGAGCTCGCTTGAGAAAAGCAATAAAATAAACGTGATTCTCTGTTATACTGCAATTTCCTCCTTCCAACAGCGCTACAAGTAAAACCATACAGGGTTGGACATACACACCCTTCATTGCACATCAGGGTCAAGGGTTCAGTACCTGTTGAGGTCTTTCGTGACCGTCATTATTTCTAGGGAGGTGATAGGATCAGCACGCACCAATCAACCTAGTGAAGGGTCTCCTGTAATGTTAACGACTGTATTATCAGTCTGTATTCATCGACTATTAAATAAATACTTGTTTTTCTGTTTAATTTATTTTACATTTGTTATAACAATATTAATTTTTCGAAGAATTACCAACAAAGATTAAAAGTTTTAAAAAAAATAATAATAACAATTATATTTATACCACAAATAAAAAATAATTTTTCCAAATATCGTAAAACTATTCATGACTTGAATAGAATGAGAACTTACCGCATGCTTTAGGAAAGAATAAGTAAATAAATATTGTTTTCGTTATTTTATTTCATTTCAGTATTGATAGTTGTTACTTATATTGTTCGAACTAATGATTATGGTAGCCGTTCAAAATTTAGTTTTACTGTTCTACAGTTTTGGATTTCTTTCGGAAACTTCTACTGACAACTGTATTTTAGCTGCTACTTTCACTAAAATATCATTAACAATAAGTTTGAATCTTGATATTTTTTCTTTTTTTAATAATTTATTTATTGTTATTTACAACTGTATACAAATAAAAAAAATAGATCGAAAAGGAAGGAAGATAAAAAAGAGGGATTCATATATTATAGAAAGAATAAAAAAAAAATAAAATGAAAATATAAAAGAACCAAAGAAATTAAACAAAAAAAAAAAATGTTAATATTAGTGTCAGTTAAATTTTAAATGTTAAAGGAAAAAAAAATAGTAGGAACCAAAACGAATTAAAAGATGAATGTAATGTTATTGCCACATTGCATTTAAAAATATTTCTAAAATACATTTATTTATTATTATTATTAATTACTTTATTTATTGATAAGTATTATTACAATCTGCCACACACTTGGGCAATGAGTAATATTGCTGATTCAACACATTCATACCAAAAATAAAAAAGAGAAAATATAAATAAAATAAAAGTAAATAAATATAATCTCTTTACGACATAAATAGAAGACTAAATAAATAAAATGAACATAATCAAGCAATGTAAAATAAATTTTATACAATATCAATCCAAATACAAGATCCCCAAGCCCACTCTATCCCCCACTTATGAAGAAAAGAGCAGAGCCCTTCGCGTTCCCAGCGAACCCTCTCAACGCGTCACTTGTAAGGAGCCAGTGGAGGTTGAGTAAGTGTGCTAAAATATTTATTTATTATATATATTTATGTTATTAAGTTATTCCTAAATAACTTATTCTTCTCCCCTTATAAACATGAATTACGAATACCAACTTGTACCTTCGAATTTTTCACATCGACTTATGTACAATTTGAATATTAATATTTTATATGAAAAGCGAAATTTATCAATTCTAGGAAACAAATCTGTGACTACATACATTTCTCTGGAAGTAAAATTGACATTACTGTTTTGGCGGCCTCCAAATTGGATTTACTATTGTTTGTTAACATAATATAACATCGACATAATTGTACTGAAAACATTCATTTCGTAATGAATGTTTTAGTAATATTATGTCGAATTCCAAACATCTAAATGGATTTTTAATGGGGTGTATATAGTTGACAATTGATTGATGGTCGGGACTACTATAAGTAAAATGTATTCATTTATGCCAACGTTTCGACCTGAATTTTAAGCCTTCGTCAGGGGTGAAGACCAAAACAACCTTAATTCAGAGAATAAAAATAAGAAAAAAAAACAATAACAAATACAATAATACTAGTCCACAACTATTACAACTGATCGAACCCTTTTACTGTTTAATGTTATTAGGAAACATATCATGTATATTAACTGTAGGCTATATTTGTTGCCATGAGGAATAGTACAAGAGCCGGTAAGAAAAAAAGGCAGTTATCTCACTCCAATTTTTGATTACTTTAATGAAAACTATGTATAATTACTAGTCAAAATTTATGAGTCTACCAAGTATACGTAGGGGGGATAAAAAATGGCAAAACCTTAAATTTTCATTCGGAGCTCTATATCTTAAAAACTACCAACAACACTAGAAAATCTAAGAGAACATTATTTAAAGAAGAGTAAATTTGCTGAAATATTAGCCCTAAAAGAGCTATTTATGCCCTATAGTTTTCGAGATATAGCTTTTAAAAAGCCAAATTTCTTTAAAATCTTGACAGATTAGTAATTAGCTAATTTATTTTGAGAAATCTATATCTCAGGAGCTATGAGACGTACAGATGTCTATTAGCACTCAAATTAAAGCTAGTTTAATGGACAATAAATAAGATTAAGTTGACTTTTACTTATGTAGGAATAGTAGTTTTCGAGTTTTTATGATATTTGACAAAATAAACTCACAAAATGTTAATTTATAGTTGTTTGTATAAAATGTTGGATTTTTGAAAAAATATATCTCTAGATCCATAAGACCCACATATGTCAGCCAACATTCAAAATAAAGGAAATTGAACTTACTATAAAGTAGTTTATGACACTTATCTTCGTAGGGGTAGCGGTTTTTATGATATTCACAGATGAATATAAATTTGGCAAATAAAGATTTGTCCGAACAACTATAAATCAATTTATTTTAGCAAATTTCATGTTAACTATTACTTCTACGAAGATAAACATAATAAAATACTTTATAGCTCATTAAACTAGCTTTAATTTGAGTGCTGATAGACATCTGTACGTCAAATGGTTTTTCAGATATAGATTTTTCAAAATAAATTCACTAATTACTGATCTTTCTGTACGTCCCATACAACATTTCTATGAAATGTTGCTTTTTAAAAACTATTTAACATAAGTAACTCTATCAGGGCTCATATTTTAGCAAATTTACCCTTCTTTAAATGACGTTTCTTAGGTTTTCTTGTATCGCTTTGAAACAGCCGCCATTTTTTATTTCCCCTACCTATACTTGGCAGACTCATGAATTTTGACTAGTAATTATACATTGTTTTCATTAAAGTAATAAAAAATTGGGATGAAATAACTGCCTTTTTTCTCTTATAGAGCTCTTGTACTAGAAGAGAAGGCATCTGATATCAGATATTCTTCTGACGGTATCATTTCCTCAGCAGGGACAATTTCTCTTCTTCCATTATGCAATTTCATTTCTTTCAACGATTTAAAGTCATTGTTTGTTAATGAACTAACTGTTTAGACAAATTTCAGATTATTATCATAAGGTTTCTGTATTATTATGTGCAATCATGTTATGAACTTTAATATTTCTTATGTTTCTTAGAATAATTAAAATGATGATCTTTTCAAAGCTAATCCCCAGGAAGGTAATAATTTAAACGATCTGGCCATTTGTGATTAATTATCGCTTTCTCACGATTTCAATAAAGTTTCAACAGCTTTCCCGTGTTTGTTCTTATATTGCAAAAATAATTTGTTTTCTCTTTTATAAGTTAATTTTTAAAGTCGGTAGAAAATACCGTTGAGATATTTATGAAAATAAATAATTAATTCAATCAAAGAGAAAATAGATCCCCTGATAATTAGTAAATATTAAGGGCTCAATTAATAGATAAAAATATA
>NW_027104636.1:452608-454597 GCF_000696795.3 Halyomorpha halys | reverse complement strand
AAATAAATTATATTATTCTTATATCCTCTTTAATACTTTAAATGCATTACTTAATATAAAATAAAACCTTCTATGTAGGTATATACATTTATAAGAACCCCCCTTCCAATTTTTTATAAGATTCAGTGATTTATTTTCCAGCTTGGACATCATATTATGAACAATATATTATACGAGCAGTTTTTCTCAACAAATATTTCTAATACATTGACATATTTGTCATAAACATACCTGTTTAAATTTTTAATAATACAAAATGTGCCAAATTGTAAACCAGAACCTTTATTTCATTCATCTGCCTACTAAATTAGTATTTGATTAATTTATTTCTCATAGTAATTTTCATATTGATTAAATAATAGATTATTTTAGCTTTAAGCTTTAATTATCTAACTGGAAGGTCAAATATTGAAACTGCTGGCTATAATTGCTGGCACAATGAATTGGCTTATGATAATAAATCCTTTGTGGCAGATAGAGACAACAGAACGCTTGAAAGGGATAATGAACTGTTTTTGTTAAAGGTATATTTTTAAAACAATTGTTGTAATTAATAATTAATTATAAGTATTCTGAGGGAGTGAGGTAATGTACACTGAACGGATCTGGTTCAAAATTGGCTGGACCCACTAATCAATTTTTACTTGATAGATTATCAGTAGGTGCCGTCAGGTATTTTAGACAATCCATGAAGTTCAACCTGCCCTTAAAAATATATGATTGATAATCAAATGTTTATAGGCTGAGTACATGTTAGTAATTAGTGATTGTTCATAATTTTTAACATGTAATTCAAATTTTTACCTGCCGTAAAGTTTTCACGCCTTTTAATTTTTTTTATTCCAACAACGCTGATACTGCAGTGCAGTCAATAATATACAATATAATACAAAAAATATTGTACATAATTTCTATTTACCTATTTGAATCTTCTAGCTAAAGGACAAATCGAAGCTAACTCTACGATAGACTATTAATGTCGTCAGCAATCTATAAGGTATCCTGTTTCTTGTGATCTACCTTCTAAATCTTTTTAATTCTTTTTTATATTGGAAGAAGATAGTTGACCGTATGAAGTAGATTGAAGGAAGATAGTCCGGGTGGCGGTCAACTAAGGTATCAAAATGGTATAAGAAAACTAATTATTGTTAACCAACGTTTCGCTGGGCTGTAAGAATCCAGTTCTTCCAATCTAATGCTTTTTTTACTATTCAAATATTTTAACTTGTATCTTGTTTATTTTGATTGATGACCCATAATTTTCGTATCTGGAGGGACTCCGTTTTCTCCCCTCCCCCCGCGTGCCCGGAGTCCCAACTTGGTTTAAGACGGACCTGGTCACACTGGTGACTCCGCACTTACTTTCACTTTTAATAGCACTTCAATGATGAGCCTAATATCTCTAGTATCTTTATAAACGGCCAAGATATGGTTAGGAAGAACATCTATTTGGCCGCAACTTTGAAATGAAAATGTGGCTAGTAACAATGTGTTTAGAAATCTGTTGACCTATGTCTTCGGAGTAAAATCTCGAGAAAATCGCTCCAGTTGTTGAAATATATCCATTCATTCGATTAGAATTCTATTTATCTCGAAACGTGATAACTCAAATTTTTATTTTTATTATTATTTGTTTCTTATTGATTACTAAAGTTCGTTACTGTATAAGTCAGTGGTTCTCACCAGGTCTGCTGCTATCAATTTAGTAATCCTCGGCTCTTTCCGTCAGCAGTTTTTTCGTCGTCATCAGTTCGTCAGCTCTTTTTTCTTGATCGTGATAACTAGGGATAGGATTTTTATGTTTTCACATATTTTTACCTGACCATGATATATGCGATTCCGTACTAACGATGTTTCAAGACATTTCTTCCCAAAAGAAGCCATTTTTATTTCACATATTTTTAAATATTTGGCCTTTTTTTACATATTTTGTTGTGAATCACATATTTTCTGAAATATTTGTTATTTTTTACATATTTTTAGATATTT
>NW_027104636.1:430778-444813 GCF_000696795.3 Halyomorpha halys | reverse complement strand
ACAGATGGGAAATTTATTATTCCGTATTCAAATGAGAAGAAAAGTAAATTTGCCCCGAAAGTGCTGCCATCTCTTGAAAAAAAATCTTACTAAAAATCGGTACATTTAGCCTTAAGCATGAAATTTATCATTTATCATAAATAGTGCGTACAAATTCTATATTTTCATATATGAACACAAATTAAAAGAAGTGGCAATAATAAATTTTCACACAGAATTACATCGAGAATTTCTCAGAATCAATTAAAAAGAGCAAGGGTCTTATTCCTGTAGCATTTTCCTAGAATTTGTTTGTTTACTCCTCAATCCATTTCTCCGTTTCTCCCCTTCCCATGGTCCTTTCTCATCTTAGTCTTGTTTCACTCCCCTAGTTTAATTACTATTACTAATTAATATTTTTTTATTGAACAGCTATGTTTTCTCGAAGTACATTTTTTATACATAATTTCTTTTAAATATTATTCATATAATATATAATAAATATATATTTATGTAACTTTTTTTAAGTTATAAAATTACTAACTAATTAGTAATTTATATTGTTGAATAATACATAATTTATAAATACATATTTTTTTAAATATTTGACATTTTATTAGCACATATTTCAGATTTTTTAGCACATAAAAATCCTATCCCTAGTGATAACTTAGTAGTTATTCATCGCCGCCCTATTGCACCTGTAGCCATCACCGCCCCCCTGAATCACTGCAGCACCCACCAGGGGGCGATGGCGCCCACTTTGGGAATCACTGCTATGAGTGAATAAATTAGAATGTTTGAATAAGATACTATTTTTTTTTTCATACTAAGAACTTTGAAGCTATTTCTAACAACCTTGGAAATGCTGGTTTGATACGATTTATAATATTTCGGTGATTTAGTTACTAGATATCAAAAAGATACATTCTGTGAAAGGTTCGATGATGCGGAGAGGTGTTATGTATTCATATCCACATTTCAATTAGCGGCTTCATGCGGTGAGATGATATCGTGGTGCAAAATCTCGAATCGTATAATCAAAGAACGTTATGTTCTGTCAAAACCTCGACATAGATTTTCATGGTCGAGTGAATAACTTTCCCCCAGCGAGCTCTATGGCTTACTGAACATAAAAGGATATAAGATAGAAACTATCGAAAATTGACGTTAAGTTATACACTATAAAATGAATGAATTATTAGCATTTATAAAACTTTCTCATATATTTGAATAGCATATCCCTAATTTTTAATTGAAAATCTTTTAATGTAGCTCGTGGAAGAATCGAATGAGATATTTGATAGTGGGAAAGCAAAAGATCCATTGCAGTATATTATTTAAAATATTCAATTAATAATTTAAGGTATTACGTTTGCCAAGCTTTAGCAAATTCGAGCTGCGCAATCATATGGATGAGTTATTAAGACTGGCAGGTTACAAGTTGGAATTTGTGGCCTACCCTTGGAGTGTCTCTTTTTGGGGAGAAATTCATGGTTGTGTTGTATCCTCACGTTTTGCTCAGTTAGTACAGTTTTAAAATTACCAACTGATAAATACTTATAGCCTCTGTGTTTAAATTTTTTGTAGTCTATTTTTTAATTATATCAATTCGGTGTAAATATATTATTTCCAATCATGTCAGTGAACTTTAGCGATTTATTTTTTATTTAAAAATTCAAAAATATACATTTATACAGTCATTATATGTCTGAGTATTTAAATTAATAAGTATCTGATAAAAATACTTTTTACTATATTCCGTTTTCATATCATTCATATCGGCTACATTTATTTTGTTCCTCTTTATAATAGGAATAGTGTAAATTGAAGGTATTACCAGACATAAGTCCGACGTACACCTTGTTTGCTTTTTTGTTACACACAAGCGTATGTATACTGATGTTACTTTTTATGTTGAACACAAGCATTGTTTGTTATTTTAGATTTACAGCAAGTGACAAACATATTATATATATGATCCGGATTTAAACCCCTTCTACTAAACTAAATTATTTTAAAACTTTATCCGAAAATGGTGTTGATTGAGCGAATGAGCCACATTATATATTTATGATCTAAATGGTATAATTTACACATAACATACATAGAATATTTTTACATACATGGAATATTTTTATTACTATACCTGATGCGTTATTGTTTCTCAATTAATGTTTGTAGCTCTGTGATATCTTTGTTGGAGTATATTCCGATTATCCATCTAGTGTTTTCTCCTATCAACAACTGTCTTACTGGTTCACGTATCCCAATATTATAAAAGAACGCTATGATTTAAAAATTGGGCAATGTGGCGATTAACATTTAAAGTAATTTTATAACTTAATATAATTTTTTTATTGCCGTTCATCCTCTCCAATATTGGTGGTTTTTATTGAAATTATAATAAAGTTTAGGTGTGTGAAAAACAATAACTTAGTAAAAAAATGATTTCGTTATTATTTGATTTTTCGTCAATATCGATTTTATAACACTCATAATAACCGGTTGTACAAAAATTAGTATTTTATTGTAATTATAAGGTCTAGGTATTTCTTTAGGTTTTTACGAATTAATTTTAAAATCTCAGTCGTTCTCATCACTCAATTCTGACAGCCCTGACAAAGCCCTGCGAAATGGGGCGAAACGTTGGCTTACAATAATTAGTTTTCTTTTACTATTTTACCATTTTGAACTACCGTCACCCGGGCTATCTTCCTCCATTTAAAAATCTAAGATTGAAATAATTGGATAAATAGAAAATATTGGATAATTTAATAATGAAACAACTATCAGGATTCCACTTAATTAAATTTTTTATTGATTTTGATTTGACTTCTTAATGTAAAAAAAAAGAACGAAATGTCCCAATGCTACACTTAACGAAGCACTGCACTGGTCGTAGCAGGCAGCAGGTCGGCTTTCCATAAAGGTGCGCGACAAAATGGCCTCAAATGTAAAACTGAAACTTCTAAAGAAAGTGACGTTTCTCACAATTTCACTTTGTCCTTCTGGTACAACCTTGAGAATTAGTCCATCCACTTTTTTTATAAACCGGTATTTTTTTTTTTTTTTTTTAATATATATCAATATTGGAACTTGTCTCAGCAGAGAATTTACGTAGAAGTTTATCGTTATTTTATTCAACTATCTCAGTCCATTCAAGGGATATTGATAAGATAGAATTAATAATAATCTCCTATTTGTACTTAACAGAGAAGCTTTAACAATGGCGTGTAAAGCATTATTTGAATCGATATTAAGATATGGGATCCAATGTTATGGTGTCAGTGCTGATAGTCATTTATCAAAACTTTGAAATTTACAAAATCGAACATTAAGAACAATAACGGACCACAATAATAAAACAGATAAAATCTTAAAATCGTTGGTACTTTACCAGCGAAACTGTTTTATTTTTATAAAATTATCTTAAAATTTATTTAATTAAAATTAAAATCTGTACTACTAGTATCCATGAAGGGTATTACAAATGAACTTTGTAAAGAAGTACAGCACCCCTTCCAACGGTTGTTTAAGAAGGTGATTTGGTCAGAATCACGCTCGACCGCCAGTATCTTAAAATTTATAGATAATAATTTATTTAGAAAAGAATTAATATATCTAAAAAATATATAGAAACAAAATTAAATTTATCGAACCACTCTATATAACAATAAATTTGGTTAACGTACATCAATCTGTATTGTACCATATCTGTTCAATCGCTTACCTGTAGAATTAATAAATGAATTAACCACAAAAAAAAATAAATATTACTTTATTACTTTTACGATTGCCAATAACTAATTATGATTCACCAAATGACTATATCTGCCTGTATTTCTTCATTATATTACAATCTGATTAGCTATATATATATATATATATATATATATATATAGATACATGTGTGTATACTTAGTAATAGATATTATTACATCCTTATTTTTATCATATTCTGTATCATCTTGTTTTATTCTCATTATTATATTAATTCACTTATTGTAAATTTGTAGCTTTATTATTCACTTAAAAATCCCTTCATATTTTTAATATTATTATTTCTTATTTAATTTAATTTAATAATTATTATTTTTACTTTATTTTCATTTTAATAGTTTCAAATTAAATTATTAATTGTATCACTTGAGATAAATTCATATCGCACTAATCTACTTTAAAAATTGTATAGCCTCCACAAGGCCCTAATAGTCTAAACTGTAATATTTACATTTTACTTATGTCTTATCATTTTTATATGTTATTTGGGCACCGAACGATAGATGTTGTCATCACGTTGGAGCATATTGGATGTAGTGTTTTAAATGAATAAAATAAAATAAAAATAAATCTTATGTTTAATTTGTTACGTTTTATGTTCCGGAATTGTAATTATATAGGAAAATAAGCTCGGGTTTGCTACTAAAGATCTTGCTACTAAAAATAAATGAGAACATAACTAGAAAAAAAACGCTAGGACCTATTTTGGAGATGTGTCAAAAATCAAACAATATATGTTTGGTTATCTTTGTATGTTTTGTTTTTGTAAAATTATTCATTTTGATTACTAACGGATTTCAAGAAATAGAGAAACATTGAAAAAAAATTATGAATCAATTGGTTAATATATTCATGTACTTATTTTAGTTATTTGTATTATGTTTAGTTATTCTTGTGTAATGTGAATAATTGTTTACAATTCTTAGGCATTTGTTTTGGAATACTTGTAGTTTTTTTTAAGTTGGTTTAATTAATGAAGCTATAGTGTAACATGCATGTGTTCTCACATGTCTTAGCTTTATAAAGTTTAAATTTATTTCTGGGGTATGATTGCGATGTTTTTAACAAAATATGTAAACATTTTGCACATTATTTTCCTTGTCTATCATAATTTTAAATTAATATAGTTACTATATATAGGGAGATGGTCAGGGTATATATCAATTTTTACGGTCAACTATACATATATATATAATATAGTTACTGAATAACAGTTTATTGTCTAATCCGACTCCTAAGTATATATGGATTTTTCAAAAGGAATCGGAATATATTTTTTTTTTTTTTGGCTATGGTGTAAAAATTATGGTTTATGTTTTTTCTATGTTTCGATGTAACCCCCGTTTCTGGATGTTTTTTTGAAAGGTACTTTCAGTCTTTCATCACACGTCAAACCACTATGGCCAAGCGGACATTGGGACACAAGCGACACAAGGATATGCTGTATAGGGCATCAAAGTTCTGAAACTTGTAATGGAAGAGAACTTGATGTAACAATTACATTTTTGTATAAATTCTCCTTATATAGCATTGTTATAGAAGGAAAGAGTTTATGAAAAACGATATGAATAATCAAAGACAGGTGTATTCGGAAATATGTATTGGTAAAACAAATTTTTTACTAATTAAATTATATATTATTTTTGTCATTCTGTAATAGCATTTCTCATTAACGAAAATGGTTAATTTCAAAACGTAAAAAAGCTACTATATTTTTAAAACTTATATATTTTAAAAAACAGGACAGTATCTTATATTTCAAAATTCTATAGACGTAATTAATGCAAATTGATTGGCTTAGTATTGATTGGTAGTAATATTTAGTTTTTAATTGATGTATAAATGTTATCTATGACGTCATTTTTTCCTCTCACAATCAAAGAACTTGAGTTGTTTTAGCCGGCTCCACCCACACATGGTGCAAGAGGTTGACCCATTTGATAAATGTGTGAATGGAAGATTGGTAGTTGGTGAAAGTAGTGAATAGTGAATAACGATGGGTTAGGCATGCCCTTGGGTCATTCCTTATTGGTTTTTTTCCCACACTTCTAATTTGTTGGTGAATCCGACAAATAGCATTCGACCAGCTCGCTCTCTGAGCAGAAGTACTTCTGTACAGAGCATTAACAGACAGGTAAATAACTGAGAATAGTTACAGATTTACGTCAAATTCATTTTCCGAAAATGTAGATGCTCAAACAATTTTCGATTTAATTTTTTTTACAATCAATCCGCCATTACAACGTAATATATGTTTGAAAACGACGAACGAAATGTTCTTCGTTTTCCATTTACGTTTAATTTGTCTCATTCTTGAATCTATGCATTTGATTTAGAATTGTTTTTATCAAATTTAAAAAAAATGTTCTTAAATGAAGCAAACGTTGCTTTAAGGTATTACATAATTAGAAACGATAAATAACATATACTATGTTGTTCTTTTTCCTATTCCAGTGAAATTTACTTAAATAAAAATTAAATTGAATTTTTTATGTAATTTTTATTGGAACTTCCAGCACATAAATTGTGCGAATGTGAAACAAAATTACGTAGTTTTATGGTTGTTTCAATATCTCAGTTAGCAATTGATTGTCATCGTTTTCTATAATACATAACAAATCATATTATTAATTGGTATTAATTTGGTACTATTATAGGGGGCGACGGTAGCAGCGTGGTAGCGCGCCTGTCTATCATCCGAAAGGTTGTGAGTTTGAACCCGAGCCCTAACCGGCGGGATTTTTTCTAGCATAATTATATGATACTCACTCACAGCCTCCCCTGGGCATTTGTGAGGCCCGTCAGCCAATGGGTGGGACTCACAAAAATAGGTGTGCGAGTGACGAAACCACCCTATGAAAACTTCGTCAAGAAACGCGCAATGTATTTCAGTTGTACATAGCGTAAGGCCTTGGAACCTCCACGGTCTGTCGTGCCAGAAGAAGAAGAAGAAGAAGATTAGTTTTGTATTATACTTAAAATAAAAACATCTAACTCCATAATATACTAACGTAATACAGGACCTTATTATTAATAGATACAATCTATAACTAGTCCTCGTGATAGTCCATTTATTAATAAATATTTGTCGATGTAGAGAAAAAAATGTTCGCATTTCACATTTCTTTTGCATCCTAATTTAGAGAGGAGGGATTGGCAGAGAATATTATTGGCGTAGGGAAAAGTCACAAAATCTAACTATTGGATCGTTTAATGTGAAATTTCAGTTTTCTTTGTTCAATAGAAAAACTTTGTGAAATCAAAACATTTTTTATTCAAAATATTTATCTTTCTTTTCTATACATTTTCCCCCACATGTTATCATCTTTTCTATCCCAGAACTGAACCATTCAAGGTTTTGTTAAGAATTAAATCAGACCAGGCGTTTTTGTCCTGAGACCACCCGACCGTCTCCATAATGATAGATTTAAGACTTTCGAAGTTGTGGCTGATTTCAGAGAAATAACAGAAAAACCGCACTATTTTTTTAACCACGTCGTTTAAACACAATTGAATAAATGATACGAACATGAAGGACTTTGTCATGGGAGGTGATAACCAGAGGATTTCGTTATCTCAAATATTTCGAAAATCATTAAGTTGAGAAATTTAATATTTTAGAAGCTACTTCAACAGTGTAGATTGTGATGAAATATGTCATTTAATGGAGTTATTATACTAAAATTAGCTTTTAACCACTATTTGATACTATTTAAAATTACGGCAAGAGCTTGATTTTCAAACACTTTCTTTGGGAGGGCTAAGTTCCTGAAAAATTGGATGTTATTGGAATTCGTAGCAACTAGTAGGTAATTGATAGTACTTCATTCATAGCACCTATTTGGATCGATTTTTTTATTTTTATTATCTCTCGATCACAACTCCTGAATTTTTTTTCCTAAATTTTAACAATGGTATTTTAAAAAATATTAGATTCTGATGGCAAGTTAATTAAGTTTATCATCTAGAAATTTTCTAATGACTTCATTACACATTATCCTTATATTTTAGCATTCCTAACCGAAAAATGAACCACAAACCTCCAAACTGCATCTGTATTAGATCGCACCACTAAATGCTCTCTACTTTCTACCTTTCACTAGAGCCTTCCTTCATATGATGTTAACCACGAAGGGTTCGGTACCCATCTTCGTATTAAAGGCTTAAAGGTTATCCCTCATCAGATCCGGATGTTGGATTTTTATCTTGGAAGGGTTATCGATTGTTAACTGATGTGAAAGTTCTTAGAGTACTTTCCGATCATTACTGAAAATGTCGATTACATTTGTCTGAGTACGAATATTCATTATGAGCTTCAGTAGTATTCAATTACACCTTACTTAGTTTTTACATGTTCCTAGTATTTGTATATGTAAATTGTTCTTCTCGTTTATTGATTTTATGTATCGATATCATGATTCTTCTTAACTTTAAATACTCTTTTGGATTTATGTTGGAAGTATGTTTTTCTATGTAACTGGATAACATTAGAATGCTACAAGATAGATAAATAGCAGATGAAAGGAGTCGGTTTCAATACTGAATCTCAATTAGTCGCGTCACATAGAAAGTTGTACAGTATATGTCTCTTCCTTTTAATAGATTTATATGTAAAATATGAGAAACGGCGTAGTTCTGTTGTTAGCACTATGATAATTCTAAAGACCCAGGTACGAATCTGGTTAAGACAGTTTATTATTTATTCTGTTACCGCAGCCTTAATTCAAACATTTAGGTTCGGAACCCCTCCGGGATATACCCAACCTCATAAAATAGGTACCCTTAATTGGGGAAAAATCTGTTTATTGTGCTTGATTCTGACTTAATCACCTCCTTGCACAATCGTTGGTCTAGTAAGAGTACTTCCTTACAAAGCACTACACCCCTGACTCATTGTAGTGATGTTTTTTATTTTATTTTATTTGTAAAAAATAAAATCAATTCAGGGTCAGGAATAAGACGCATATTTTTATACTTAGCGGTGGAACACTACTCTTATATTTGTTTTGTTTTATCAATTTTGAAATCCATTTAAGTCTATTTCTGTTTGTAGCTTCAGCTTATCATTTCCTGATCGTTTTTAAAAAATTTTAATAATAATTTCCAATAAAAAATAAGTTGTAAAAATTGATTGTTCCGAAAAATGATAGAGAACAGCAATAATCCAGAGCGACCATGGCAATAATTACAAAATGAATTTATTACTTTAAAATGTACGAGAATGTCCAAAAGAACGGTTTAGGTTTTTGTATTTAATTGCATAATTTACTTTAATCCTCGAATCGGAGTCCTTTTTTTTATTCATTTAATGTTTATACATTTATTTATTGCTTTTATGGAATAACGCTTTACAAATAGAGCCTATATCCAAATATAATAAACATTATTTTATCTTTTGTCCATTGAAAGCACTACATTTTTTTTCTCGGTGAAATCGGCTACAATCAAAAATGCTAAATACAACATTCAAACTAGACTGTAAAATTTACGACAACAATAAAATTCATTATTAATAATTTTCAGAAACTAATATAAAGCCAAAGTCATTGTATAAAAACGATTAAGTCATACTATAATAAGAATATTTCTTAATCATATTACCCAAGCAAGTCTCTATAATTCGAAACCCCAGATATGACCTAATACAGCTTCCTCATACCACAAATTATTCGTGATTTAAATGCCTCAATCCTATAAAGAGTTTTTATTCCTTGGAATATTATTACTCATTGAGCATTAAAACTATGCTTCATAAAGTGTTTTATTCTTTTTTTCTATTAAATATTTATACACTAGTGGAGGATTAAATTTGATAATAATATTCACTGATATCTTATATTATATTCACTGATATCTTTATCATGAATCTGGCTGATCGTCTCGTCTGTATCTACCATCTGGTGTATACTGTGAGACTTGGTCATGGCCACGATAAAGACTTAAATGGTCATTGAAATTTAAAAAACTGTAAAAGACCTTTATCGTTTTTCTGTAAACAACATTTGTATTTGTTTAAAATTCGAGTGGTATTGGCTTCTAACGTGGCCAGATCCTGTTCTAATATCAAATCCACATCATCAATCCTGGATACGAGTCTTTTTTATTGAGAACACTGATTTTTTTTTTTTTTAATATTTATTTATTGCTATTTACAACTGTACATTATAATACATTTAGTAAATCTGATCTAAGTTAAATTGGAGTGTTACAGGCGTGTAGAGAAGCTACCCATTGGTAGCACTCTAATGACATTTTACATTAGCCAGTCTCGTGGCCATCTTCTTTTCAAGCGCCTCGGAGGTTTGTCAGGAATGGAAGAGGATGCAAGATTAGAAACTAGGGGGTTTGAGTGGTTAGAGAGTTTATAATGGAAGGGGTGATATCTGGTTCGGGCTAGATCGGTTACATAGGGAACATTAAGGTCTTTATGTATGATTTTATTTGTGACAAAGTAAAGAGCATTGAGGATTTTACGAAGGATTTTGGATTGTAAGGATTGAATACGGGAGGAATTTGAAGGTTTAGTGGAGCCCCAAAGCTCAACGCCATATGTCCAGATTGGCCTTACTACAGTCATGTAGATCAGTCTTTTGTAATGTGTTGAAAGTTTAGACCGTTTGTCTAGTAAGTGCTGTAATAGTCGAAATCGACGTGCAGTTTCCTGTCTAGAACACCGATTGTAAAATTAATTTAATAGTTTTTATTTTATTTTTATTAAAGTATTAATTAATTATGAAGTTTAAAAAATTTGTTAGTTTTCTATTCCTGTTTTCCATCAAATTTCTAGATTTAATTTTTTTTTATTTAATTTTATTTTATTAATAGCTATTTTTTTTATTGTTTTAGGGTTTCTTGGAAGCTAACTTGAAGTGCTTTTGGGATCCGGGGCTCACTTCGGCAGTGCGAGGTCTCCAGTTCAAGGGCTATGTCTGCCCGGGCGTACTCCTAGTCGGCGGATCGCCCCCCGCCCTCCACCTCCTCAGGGCGGCCTGGTCTAGGAATGTCCTCAAGCCACCGCCCAACTACCTCATCAAGCTCCTGGGTATGTATCAATGATTAATAATTAATTTAGTAATCGAGAAGTAGATGGGAGGATAACGTAGTGTCTTGGATTTGCCGAAACAATTAAAACATAGTTAACAAAAACATCAGCAGTCAGAAAATCAATTTTTTTTTCTTAATACCCTGTAGGTATCAGAAATGCTATCAGAACTGGATGAGTGATTCCAAACTATATTTCCTGACTATAAATAAAGTAATGTATTAGTAAAATAATGTTATAGTTATATAGTAACAGTTATCAAGTCGAATTAGTAACTTACGACATATTTTAGCTAAATATTAGTCATTAAAAAAGCAGCATGAAACATCTGAAATAAAGCTAACAATGACATTTTACTCATGGCTACCCTCATTTTTTAAAACTAGATTATTTGTCTTCTCTTAGTATGGGATGTTGTTCATAAAATGTAGCTGTATGAAGACCATCTCCTTCGGATTATTACTTACAATATAGTCCAAGAGAACTCGGAAAAACAACGAAAAATATATACTAGTTACTAGTAAGGACTCCAATCCTAGTTTGTGAGGGAATAAAAAATGTTTTAAAACTTCCAGAAAATTAATTTTTCATTCAGAGCGCCATGGCTTAAGAATTAACTAACTATAACAAATTTAATGTAACATCTTTTAAAGTAGAGTAACTTGGCTAAAAAATGAGTTCAAATAGCTTTTATGTTCAGTAGTTCCCAAATAACAAAAAAATCAATATTTTGTAAATTTATTTTAGCAAACATCCTGGAAAGCTAGTACTACGAACAACGAACAGGTGGTTATTACCTCTCAGTTAAGCAGCGGTAGTAGCAGTCTCCATTATATTCACCAGAATAAATTCCCAAAATTAATTCACTAATTATTGATTTTTTTTTTTAATTGGAAGAAAATTTTGCTTTTTGAAAAACTGTTTCTGGATAACTATTAAACATGAAAAACATTACTAGAGCGCACGCTTTAGAGAATTTAATCTTCTTTCAAATAGGTGCTATGAAGTTTTTAGTGTTGTACGTAGTGTTTAGGAAATAGAAGTATGACAAATGAGCAACAATTTTAGGTTTTTCTCGAATAAAATGAACTTAAAGGGGCACGCACCTTAAATTCTTGAATATTCACATTTTAATGATATTTACAGTATCCTTTGTAATTGTAAGGTATCCTTAGTCAATTGTACATTACCAGAAACTAATAAGAAGTAAATGGCGTTGATGACCAAGAAAGTAAAATGCCGTTAAACAAAAAAGAACGAACGAACGGTATCCTTTGTATAGTTTAGGTAAAATCTAAACGTTTTTCATACAGAAAATAATCCGAAATTTTTTTTTTACTTCTGGAAAAGCCACCATTTTTTGTTTCTCCTTACCATGGTCGGCAGAGTCATCAATTTTTACTCTTAACTGTATTTATTTATTCAGAAAACCAGATGACATCATCTATATAACAAACAGAAATGATAAATTTGAGTTATTAATACTTTTGATTATTAAGACGCTGTGGAGGCTTCTACTGCTGTATATAGTTTTCATTAAAGTAATAAAAAAATAGGGATGAAATAGTTTTTTTTTTCTCCTCACGGACTCTAGGTCTATCGTTTTCCAGGAGTAGTTGCATGAAGTAGCTCTGACAATTGGGCCCTACTGGAAACATTCCTCACATGTGGAAGTTTTGGTCAAAAGTAGTAAAAAATTATTAAAGGCCTATATTTTCTGCAATGTTTTTGACAGGATCGATAGTATAATGACGCACGTAACGCGCTATACCATGGTGCCTCTAACTTGTTTATCGATTTTTTTTTTCATGTCTAGTGAGGACTTCGCTAAACTTTTCTCACTAATAATTCGCAACTTTAGTCGTTAAATTCTGTTGCATTGTCTTACTTCACAGCTAATACATATGTGTATTTTTTTTTTTTTTATTACGCCAAAATACTGACACTTCGGCTATTCGTGCTCGCGCGTCCCAATATAATTTACTTTTTTTTCACCCATATTATCTTTTGTTGAGTGAAACTATTTCTTATATCTTGTTATGATGTACAAGATTTTAAGTGTGCCGACGTCACTTCTTCGAGCCGGCAAAGCTTGCAGAGTAGGCTCTCAAAAATACCAATTTTTAACAGATGTCATTTTTGGTCTGCATTCTAAAACAGGCTACGTTTTGTCTTTTTTCAGTTCCTTGGTATCGGAGAAACCATCACAGCTACATGGATGAAATTATTATCTATTTATTATAACCGCATAAAAAGTTTTGGCCAACGTTAAAAATTCTCAGGCAAATATAATAAGATTTTACATGAGGATTGGGTGGAGAAACCTTTTTTTTTCTTCTGAACTATACTTCACATTTCCTTTTTTTTCAGTTTAAGTTGTAATTAATAAATTTTAGAGTTTCTTGAGAAAGAATACGACAGTGTAACAAAGATACCGAAGTCTTAATGCAATTGGGAACGTTCGATTAGCCTCGGTTTTCCTTTATATATTCCTGAAATTATTTAATATTTTTTATTTATCCATTGTTTATTATTGCTAACAATGAGAACTCTTAGAGAAATATGTAATTTCAGTTTCTTACGACTTTTTGTTTTGGAGCTAAGGTATTCACAAGCAGACAATTTTGCGTGACCTATGTCTTTTGGACTCAGACCTGACGTCTGTTTTGGTAAATAAGTCCAAAATGTACACCAGCATCTAATTATTATTATTATTTTTTATTAAATATTTCGATTTAACAATAATAATACAAGCAGCAACGAACAAGGAAAATATATATGAATCTAAATTCATTCATACCATATTTACGGACTAAACTAAAGAGGAGGTAAAAATTAATTAAATAATAACAAGAATAGTAACAAAAAAACATAAATTACTAATATAATATCTAAAAAAAATACTGATTATATGATTACAGAATAATTTATATATAAGATTAAGAAAATTACAAAGGACGTTATAGATAATTAGCAAAATTTAACATATGAATATCTCTAAATAAATCCAGTTTTGTTTCCGACTGGTGATGTTTTGGTTCATATAAACACTTTGGACTGAAAAGATTTCTCTAAATAAAACCTTGATGAAAATTGTATATACATTTAAAAACTTTAAGATTCTGTTTTTCATTAAAAAAAACAATAAACAAGTTAACATTAAATGATTTTAAAAATGAAAACAATTTACATTAAAGTAAAAAAAATATTGTTTTATCACAAATAGTTATG
>NW_027104636.1:427460-430584 GCF_000696795.3 Halyomorpha halys | reverse complement strand
ATATAAAAATATTATATTTCACGTTTTCTATAAGTTGAAGCGAGAGGTTCTTCGCAATTGAAAAACTATTCTCTTCCTCAGAGTAAAGTGTTTACTGGTTCCGGTGAAATAAAAAATAAAAAACGGAGTACCTGAAAATTAATCTCATAAAAAATTAAAATAATAAAGAAAATGAAATGATAAACAAAATTCTTCCCAAATGATATACAATTTAATATAATTAAAATATAAACAAATGAAATAAAAAAAGTAATTGTTCTGTTTTTACTAAAATAAAAGAATAAATTATGAAGTAAAAAAAAAAACTAATAGTAAACTAATACTAGGAAAATAAATAGTTGTAAACTATTTTTATTTCTCTTTTGACCGCAACCCTGACCATCTCCCTATATATATAAAAAAAAAAAAATTTGGATTTAATGGATTGGAATACTGGATTTGGATTGATATGGTTAAACTAAACAATTTTAAACAAAATAAATTAGTTTAAGAAGCTATTTATCTACGAAACAAAAGAAATGTCCACTATTCTCAATTAATTAGAAAACCAAAAAAAAAAAAAATAAGGAAGTTTGATCAGCGAGGCTAGAAAAAAAATATAAGTCACTCAATGTGGCTGGGGTGAAAAATACAAACTGACGTGTCAAAAAAAAAAAAATTAACTTATAATTAACAAAAAATAAAAACCAATTGGAAGTAAATAAAAATTGAATTAACAAAAAAAAATATAAACTACACTTTTGGGCTTTAACGCTATAAAAAAAATATTATTTAGATCTGTTTACCTAATTGTTACTGGTTTGATACTTCTCTTTTAGGAAAAAATATTTCTTCTTTTGTGTCGAATTTAGACAGCGGGTTTTGAGGATCGAACCAAAAATGTTTAGACGATTTTAGAGGCAAATTTTTTATAAAGATTATTATAACTAATTAAAAAAATTACATAAATGGTATCATTTTTTGTTATGATTAAACGGTTTTTACCCTTAATATAGTCTTGATAATTGGTATGAATTATTATAAAGAGAGAAGTTATGGCTCACTTGAATTATTTTAAATGGTACCCTCATCATTCTTTTTTTGTTATTTTTTTATAAATCTTATAATTATTTATTTATTTTATTTAATTATAATTATTTTATATTATAATATTTCTTTTCCTTAAGAAAACTTTGTTTTATTTTACCTTTACGAGTATAAATAATGCTAATTCCGAAGTACATTTTTACCTTAGGATGTGTTCCCCTTAAAAAGTTCATAAATATTTTGTATTGTATATAGAACAATCTGTATACATCAGAGCTATTTATACGAAAACATTTTAAATAATTCGTAGCCTACCGCATTAGTTGAAACCCGGCAGTGAAGTGAATATTAGTTGTAGGGATACCCCGTTGATCAGGTGACCTCCGGGATGTCCTAGAGCCGAGAATCGAAGAAGGCACACCGACAGGGGGCCAAGTAGGCTGCCATTAGCATAACCTGTATCCAGTCCGGAATAATATCCGTCCATCAGGGTAACTGCCTCCATTCCTCTTCTCTTCCTCTTAAATAGCTGTCTTTAACATTCCGGGAAACAAGACAAATATATTTGTTCCTCCCCCCTTTTTTTATAGTCCCTGCGTGGTCATTTCTGACATAAGGGAGCGAGTTTATCTACAGGTAACCAACCTACTCTAACCATGTTGGGGGGGGTTAAGTTTTCATTCTGTGGATCCGCCACGAAATTAAAGTCAGCCTCTCCAAGCCAATTCCAACCTTCAGGTTGAAAAACCTTCTAATTTTCAAAATATTGGCGTTTCAAGGAATATATTTTTGTGCGTGCCTAAGCAAATACAAAGGATGGAATTAGTTGAAATCAATGCTGGATCCGATTTACACTAATCTCTAGCTTTCCTCACATTTTTGACCAAATCAGATTAGCTGTTTTCAAATTATAGAATTTTCAATAAAAATACATTTTCACATGCGTTATTGAAGATAGAGGATTGTATATGATAGAGTTGGTACCAGATCATTTTTGTACCAATTTCTAATCTTCCTCCAAATTGAGTCCAAATAGGACCAGCGTTTTCAAAACATAGGTTGTGCACGCGTAAGCGATAGTAAATGAAGGAACCTGATGAAATTAATATGGAACCATCTAAGTACCATCATGAAGGATTATGCCCGAACTTGACTACAATCGATTGACATACCAAACCAACTTTGTTCCACAAAATCTAATGCTTATAATTCGAGTGGAATTTTCGATTTGTGAATAAATATTTTGTTTACATATTTTTGTAACACACAGTCAATCATGGCCGTCGTCATCTAAACCTTGGCCCGAGACAAAATTATTACCTCCCTAAGGAAATTATTTTTGCAGCTTTGATAATCTCTCCGGCTTCCCGATATTAGCTACTGTTCGTTTTTCATTACATTTTGTAACCTATTTTTCTAGTCAACAAGCGTCATGACTTAAGGGTAATGTATCTCAGAAATGAACTAGATATTTTTTTTTTCCTTTTTTCTAAACGCCTTAAGTAACAATGAACACTACGTTTTCATTGACAAGTTTGTCAATGATAGTTCATGTCCGAGCAGAAATTTCTTATTGAGTATGGGGTAACCGTCGAAAATCCTCTGGATGGCTGATACATTTTTAATTTATTCATCAACATAACTAAAGTTAGATTCTTTACAATTTGGCGACTCCCGACTTCAAAATCCAAAATTTCTCTTCTCCCAACCTTACACAGTATACATACGATACTTATAATAATATTATTTACTTATTCTGGGACAGGTTCCTTTAGAGATAATATAGTGAGGAATGAAAATGGGCTTTAGCGTTTTAGTTTAAAATCAAGTAATTTTAAAAAATAATGACGTAATAAAATATCTCTATTATAAATAAATCGAAAAAAAAAATGAGACAATAATAATTAGTAAACTGAAAATAACAAGTAATGTTTATTTTGGAAGCAGATAGTCGACCGCATGAAGAAGAGTAGATTGTAGGAAGATAGTCCAGGTGGCGGTTAGTAAAGGTATCAAAATAGTAAAAAAAAAAAAATTTATTGTATGAACTAATATAAATTAAATTATTAATTAAAAAAAAATAATAATTTTATTAAAA
>NW_027104636.1:416131-427410 GCF_000696795.3 Halyomorpha halys | reverse complement strand
TAATATAAATTAAATAAAGTAAAGCAAACTATAAATAGTTTTCTTTTACTACTTTGATACCTTTAATGACCGCCACCCGGACTATCTTCCTACAAATAATGTTTATATATGTACAACGTTTAAATGAATACTGCAAACATCCAGAAATGTTTTCTGTTCAATATTAAAAAAATAAATAATATATATATAAAAAGGAAACAAATAATAAATTAGCGAACTTCTAATAACATAAAATGAAGAAGAAGTGAAATAAAGATACATAACTTGAAAGAACAATTAATATTTACAAGTTTTAAATGAAAATAGGAAACACTAAATGTAAAAAAAAGAATAAGTAAGCAACAAAAAATCCTCTACAAGTTATAAATCGTACAGTGTCTTCTAATAATTAGATAAAAAAATAAATAAAAATGAAATCATGATACTTAACAGAAAGACTGTTTTATATACACGTTTATAGATTCTAAATGGCTATTAAAAATATTTTATGTTAAAGTAAAAATAAAATCATCATAATATATGTATACATAAATAAAATTTAGAAGTATTAAAAATAGAACTTATTTTTTAACTCGACTACTTCAGTTTCATGAGATGTGTTTAAGTGATACTCTCGTCTTTTGTCTTCTCTCTTGCCATTATAACATGACCTGGATCATCTCAGCTTTTTCTTAAGTGATTTTTTAAAAACTCTTTTCTTAAAAAGACTTTCGGAGGAAAGTATTGAAGATCTATAAAGAGTGAAAGTTCTTTAAAAAAAGACAATGAAAAAGTCTTTATTTTGAAGATAGCGTACATATATACATTGCCCTTTGAAACTGAAACCCCGTTTTCGTGAGTTGAGCATTGTTTCATGAAGTATTATTGCGTATTTTCCCATCAAAACTCTTTATTCTCCTTTTCTATGGCTTTGAATGGGCACAGTTGAGTATTATGTGTCTGATTGAAAAATTAATCTTTTATTTTTATAACAATTAATATAAATTAGCTTTGAAAGAACTTTACCAATCTAAAACAAGTCTTGAAAAGAAAGCCATGAGTAAAATAAGATTTTGATATAAAAAAAAAAATTTTAACACATTTGTTAAAGTGCACTTCTACTCTAGTAGCAAATGGTTCAATATCATTTTTATCAAATGCATTACTTTTGCTTGCATGCAAAAATTTATTTTTCTAGACACACCTATTTTTGAAAACGGCAGGTCCAATCTGCTTTAAAACTGGAAGAAAGTTGTTTTGGCAAAAATGTTATTAAATTCCATCTTCTACTTTCGCTAACCCATTCGAAAAAGTAATTTCCTGGGTACGGCTATATTTTGACAAAGGCAAATTTACAGAAAATTAAATTTTCAGAACATATAATAGAGCTATATTTAAAAAATAAAGACATAAATAAGGATGAGCCAATATTGGACAGATACTTAGAAGACGTTTTGTTCTGAATAACAATAACTGTTGTTTCAGAGACTCAAGACTTTGCTTTAGACTCTTTCGGTAATAACATGGTGGAAATTTAGTGGTAAAAAAATTGTTTTTTTCTGCTGCTAAGAGTTTTTGGAAAACGAGTTAATCGGTTACACTTGGCGCCTGTTAAGGTCTAACGAAGATGATGGGAGTTGTTGAACCCATCGCTATTTTCGCAGATTATTAGCCGCAATTCCTCGTATTATTTCATAAATCGTCATGAAATGGCCACTGCCTACTGTATTACGTGGACTAAAGGCATAATATCCTTATGCTGCAAGGGATGCCACACATTACGTGCGGGTTGTGCAACATATTGCAATGGCGGTCTATAGCGGCGTTTCGTTGCTAAACTAATATTATCAAAAGAGTCTCATTGTCTTCTTGGCAAGAATGTTCCCCAGTCAGCAAAAAGCGGAGGAGGATTATCAAACAAGTCGCTTATTGTTTTTTCGAGTCCCATTGTCCCAGAGGAAGGGAACTTTTCCCACTTCCGTTAGCAACAAATCTCCCCCGAAGACAGCCCTTTCGCAAGAGGATCCGTTGCAGTTTCGGAAACTAATTGCCAATTAGACAGTTCTAACTAATTCGGAACGACTCACAATGGCGGCTTGTGCAACTGAAAGTGTGAGATTTTTAAACATTATTTAAACCTGGCTTTGTGAAGATGTAAAGATAAGTCTTATGAAAAAAAGAGAAGAAAAACTATTCCAATTAATTAGTTAATTGGGTCTAAATTTTATCGCTGGATCTCATGCTGATCTCTTGACAATTGAATAAGAAGTTTTCTTCTTTCCCAAGACAGATGCAGCCCGTCCTAATCACTGTGCGTTGTTGGGAGAAATCATAATTATCATCTTCAATGAAAATGTCATTCATTAGCGTTATTAGACAGTTTCTGTTGTATATATGCCATGAAATTTCTTTCTACAAGCGATACTTGACTAGAAAGTTTCATAAAGCAAATGTAAGAAAATGGGGCTAATTAGAAGGGCTAATTAATTTTAAAATTCTTATAAGTTTTTGTAAATTATTAAAAGGAAATTGCTATTAATGTTACAGTCTATCTTACTACCACCTGCCATTGAATATGTATGTATGTATATACACACTATAATAGTAGATTTCAGAACAATTTTATTTCTTCGTTAGAGATTCAGACTATGAAATATAAAAATACAATTAAAGGTTCTTTCTGTCAGGAAAATTAAAACTTTTCAATTAATTTTCCTTTATAGTGGGAACCTTTCCGTTAGAGGAAATGTACTTAGCACCACTATGAAGTAAGTCATCGATATTGTCATGGACAAATAACTCTATTAAACACTTGTTTCAATCAAAGCATTAGGTCTAGAATGATGTCTTAGCCAAGGATAACTAATAAGTATTATGACTGAAACCCAAGGCTAACTAATAAATGCCTCTTTCAACACTTTAGCCATAGATTTCTATTTTAATTTTATCAATAAGTAATTTTATAAAATCAGAATGTAAGTAATTGGTCCTCTGAAACTATGTTTAGATTGTCTTGATATTATTTGAATATTAATTATGCTGAAGTCATTTTGTTTGTCTGATAGAAACAGTCTTTCACTTAGGTAATATTTATTATTGATCACCCTAATTATTAGTTTTTTTCAAATATTAATATAAAAATGTTTTACTTCACTATCAACTTAGCTGTGATACATTGTTAATCGGTGATACTTTAGTAAAACTTATACTTAAAAAAACTAAAAATTGGTACTTCCTTTGAGAGATATCTCAAAAAGAATTCTCAAATATATTGGTATCCTCCATAACAATGGCTAGCATGAGATGTCTCTAGAATGGTGTGTTAATTCAAGTATTAAAATTGTATTGTTGATTTTTTCAGACTTACAATGTATCACAGCTCAACCTACAATATTCATTTAATAGTTAACCATGACCTAGTTTTTTATTTATTTTTTCATATATTTTAATTCTTATAATATTACTGACACACATATTCAATCTGTTTTAGGAGATGTGGAAGACTGCACCGTATCTAAAGTCCACCAGACGGGCTTCACTCCTTTACCGGATGCCGTCTGCTGGGTGATTCTCCAGCTTGGAGCTGCAAGTCAAAATGCTGTCCTCGACTCTATTCAGTCCAGCTTGACATCTGCTTTCCCGGAGATGGAACAACCTTCCAGGCATATCCTCTATGACACTCTGGCAGACCTCATGTCTGCAAATAAGGTAAGAGATAGATTTATTGTAATAATAATGCATTATCATTATTTCACCCACATTTTAAATTTGTATTTTGAGTTCTAACCATTTAAGGAAAATGGAATGTGATTTTTTTTTCTGGTTAGTATTACTTAGGTCTCTAATTCATGTATTTTTACAGATCTATCAGACAGCCCAAGGTTATTTTGTTTCAAACCCAGAAAACGGTAGGGGATCAGGTGATAGCAATTCTCGTCAAGTTCTACTAACTCATGCTGAAGCAGCAGCAATAGCATCAGGAGAAATTGTCACTATTAGGGAGGGAGCCAAAACTCACCAAGCTATACAGACCAATCTTGCTGACGTAATATGTGGAGGTAAGGTTTGATACAATGAATATTTGTTAATACCATGAATTATAACTTCTTTTAATTGATTATTATACTTAATTATATATAGAGAAAGGTAATAGAGTGCAGTTGAAACTTTTCACCTTATAGTTCTTAATAAATAAATGTATTTCACCCAGTGAAAAAATTGACAAAAGTTTAAATAACTAATTTATATCTTTTCTAATATTTTTGTCATTTGCTTAGGTAACAAGAGTGATAAAATACTGTACGCAAGAGCACCAGCACGGACACCGGGTAGGAAGCTTGAGAGGAGGCACTCTATGAGGCTGCTTGGCAGCTCGAGGAGGCTATCGTCACTTCACAGGGCAGGATCTGTCAGACTCCTCCATAATAGTCACAATAGCACTGAAAACAACCAAAGTAAATAATATTTTTTTTTTTAAATAATCAAGTATTTAAAATATTATAAATGAAGTAGATTATTATTATTATTATTACGCTGAGGGTCGGGAATCCCTTCCTCACTTCGACCCAATTGGATCTTTTGTGCGTTACCCCTCTTTCCACTAGATATCCCATATGAATGCTATGCTTCTTATGAAGTTCAATAATTCTTTTGGGTTTAAGTAGAAGATAGATGGGTTCCATGATGAAAACGCTGAGATAAGTGTAAACTACAAAAAGGAAATACAAACTTTACTAAATTAAAAAGTGTATTAAAATTGAAAAATAAAAAGCTTCTTAGCTTAATTTCTGTATTCCTTGCTAACCACCAGATGTAAATATCATTTAAAATTTATAGTACACATTTTGATCAAAATATGAATAAATACATCATACTTATAGCTTTTGGTTTAAAACTGCTAAACAGGATTCTAAAACTTGTTAAAATTTTTGTCCTCTTCATGTCCTGACACCTACAGGCAATTCACACCAACAGAATATTGACAAAATATGAAATTTAGTTTTAGTTTAAAATTTAAATAAAAATTATTTAAAAATAATTACTTTAAAAATAAATTTTTATTGTTATTGATTTCTATTCAATTGAAAGGTCTATATATATTATATATGTTTTTTTTTTTTCAAAGATGGTCAGGGCTGTGGTCCATAGTTGAAAACTATTTTTTCTTCTTTGACTACATTCCTGACCATCTCCTTTAAATTCATATACAGTCAATCAAATATATGTAATATGAATTTTTTTTTCCAATTTATAGTTTACTGTTTATTTTTGTGATATTGGGTGATGTTTTTATTTTCCTTCTGTCAACAAGTTTTATAATTTGGGTGCACAATTATTTCGCTGTCATTGCTTGAGAACTGAAATGTTATATGTATTGATAATTTAATAAATATAAATATCTATTCTAAAGTAATAATGAACTGATTCTTATTGAGTTATTTATTATGAATGGTTTTATGATTAAAAATTTATTTAGATAAAAAAGATTATGTCTTAAGTATTTTACTAAGAATAAGTAATTTATTGATCTTAAAATAAATAAATAATTTACTTTAGTAAAAATAAATTATTTATTTAACAGAAAATAAATAAATAAAATTCAGTGTACTAAACAAAACTAAAATATCAAGAAGGAGATGGTCCAGCTGGTGGTCAGGAAAACAGCAATTAAAAAATTGAGACAAGTATTTATTCATAGCTGACCCACATTGCAGTTATTCATCGGGGCTAAAAGAAAAAGGTACTAAGTAGGTTAAGCTAATGTAAGAGTATAAAAGTGACATAAAAAAAAACTAATAAAGAGGTAGAGATATAAAAAAAGAAATATTTATGAAAACTGACATCAAAACAAAGCAGAAATGATGAGAAAGCTGAAATTGAAAACATAAAATTGATATAATAACTGACGTGTATGAGTAATAAAGTAATCTACTTCTACATAGGCTTCATGTATGTTGTATCTTTTTCTTTCAGACCTAAAATCTGGATTGAAATGTCCCCTCTTATTAAATAATTTTCACTATTTTTTAATAGTTGTTTTTCTGGCTACCATCTGGACCATCTTTTTCTTGATTCAACTATTTTACTAGTCAAAAATTTTATTGATGTAGAAGAGATTATATTTGTAGAATAATCTTCTCTGCAGTTGGAAGTCAATGTTGATGTAGGATCTAACACAAGAGAGGCTGACCATCAACCCATCTAATACTAAAGTTATTCTACTATTTTATTTTCTCTTCCCAATTCTTATGGTTGCTACCATTTTGATGTTAGATTAAATGAACTATCTTTGAACCTAAATATTTCATATGAAAGACATCCTACCATACATTTACTAGTACAGATTATTTTTGGTGTTTTTTTAATTATATATACCTT
This sequence comes from Halyomorpha halys, assembly GCF_000696795.3. Taxonomy (NCBI): domain Eukaryota; kingdom Metazoa; phylum Arthropoda; class Insecta; order Hemiptera; family Pentatomidae; genus Halyomorpha; species Halyomorpha halys. The sequence continues at coordinate 421,053 of NW_027104636.1, read as the reverse complement.
TTATTTGCAGAGAAGTGCTCATTATTTTCCAAACTCTTCAAGTGGTCCAAAAGGCAACCACAATCTCCAAGTGGTATTTCTTCTACAATATCCATGCCTTTCCCACCTCAGGAATGGTTTAACTCAACTGTCCTTGGTCTGCATTCTGTCGGAACTCAGACAAAAACAATTGTAAGTAAAGTAAACAATTTATTTTTTACAACTTGATTTAAAAAAAAAAAAGTGTAGTTGTTATTTGAAAAACTTTTGATAATTTTAATATTATATTAAACTGAAGGATGGAAGTTTTAAATAAATATTTACTTACAATAGAGATTAACATTTATCACACAAAGTTTATTCCTCCCTCCATTTTTTGAAATAAATGAGAATTGATCTTGGAAGTTCTATTTTTCTCTCTTTAATATTTAATTTCTCCTTGTATTAATTATTAATTAAACTATAATTACATACACACATAAACATAAAATAACCAACAGTATTATTATTAATATATAATTGGTGGTAGAATAATGAAGTGTTGTGCTAATTTTGAACACGAGTATAGTTTAAATATATTCAATAAGCAAGCCGTTCTCTCAAGTTTTTATTTATGAAAACTAATAAAAAGGGGGTGAAAATTTTAGTTTTAATATCCCCCCTCCCAAAAAATAGGTTTTTACTTTTGAGCTAATTCTAATTTTGTAAAGAAACTCTGTTCTAATTAAATATTTTTTTATAGAGTCGTGGAGATGGTGAGTGGTCAGAATGTGGCTCTGTCAGATCTCGACGGAGGTCTCTCAGCACATCACGACTTCCTAGAAGACAAACCCGGCCACCATCAGTGTCCCCCTCAAGGCCGTCAACATCTTCAACACCAACATCCTCAAAGACTGCACTTGCAACAACCCCTAAGGCAATGTCTTCAACATCATCTGGTTATAATTCTCTTCCCCGATCGCATAAATCAAAATGTAAGACTCCACAAGCCAACAACCCTTCCACAAGGCATTCAGGAAACACTATTAAAGTAGAGTTATCTGCAACCCCTACCAGTGTGACTGCAGATACCAAGGTCGATACAAGGATGTCCGCTTCCATTAATGACCCTTCAGCAACCATGACTACCACTATAAATGGTCATAACTCGACAAAAATTTATGTTCAACAACAAAATTCTCCTATCAGATCAGTAATAACTTTTGAAAAAAGCAAAAAACCAGTTAAACTTAATGAAAAAATCAAAGAAGAACCAGATCGAAATGACAGAAGTAGTAAAACCGAATCGAAAAGAAGCAGAAGGCCGTCATCTCTCTATCAGCAAAGAGATAAGGAAAGTGCAAAAGAAAACAGTAATAAAAATAAAGTGAACCTTGGTCAATTGGAGAATAATGTTAAAATGAAATTTCCATCAACAGAAACAATTCAGATGGAAGAGAAGGTTTTAGTTTCTGGAAACAAAAATAACAAAAATCTTTGTCAAAAGAAAAATGTTTTCGAGGCATCTAACATGTCTTTGAAGGCAGGCAGTCTGATTGATGTGGCCGAATTCACAGCAGCTGATGAGCGAATGAACAATGTTCGGAAAGCCTCTGCCTCTCTGACACCCCTTCAGCCTGCTTTAAGCAATGACAAAGTCTTGGAAAGCCTTAGCTATATTAATGTTTTGAAAGAGACACAAGATTCTCTCTCTAAAAATGAAGAAAAAAACTTCTGTAACAATTCCAATAACAAACTCTCTGTCACAATAGAAAAAACTATTGATGTAACTGGTAAAAAAACTGAGCCTACTATTTGTTCATTCCCTTCTCTTAGTAATCTCTCTTTACACTTCACATCAATAGCGGCACAGAATATTTTAAATGGAGTCAGTATAAATTCCTTGGACACATTAGTCGAAGGAAATGAGAAACACAGTTTAAAAGATATTGGTATTCATAGTGACCTGGGTGTAGTTTAGGCTGTTTGACAGTGCCTTAGTGACTAAGATGTAAATAAAGGCATTGCTGGCTAGATCATCCACAATATGTTTATTGTATATCATAGAGTGATTTCCTAGCATTTATGTTTAATGTAAATACTAGGGGAATTAAACTAATCCCAGTGATATGAATTGTAGACTAATAATTTGAGTAAATAATATGTAGATGATAGAAACACAGATAAATATTTATAATAATAATCAAAATGAAATCAATATATATGTATTTTTTCACTAGTTTTAATACTTACAATGAATTAGAGGCCATATTGTAATAATAACGTATTATTGTAAATATTTTTTGAATAAGTAATATTACACTGATGCCTTATGTTGTACCAAGTTGTGCCAAATTTCAGCTATATTATAAACTACTGGTCAGGAATCGTGCACTGTTTTAAGTAATGAATAATTTTGGTTAGTAAATTAGTTAGCTGAACATCAGTGCTTGAGTCTTGAACATACCATTAAGTTATAAATACGCAGACATTATCTGCGATTGCTGGAATCTTTCATCACTGCGTGAGATATCTTGAGTGAATAATTTTAATCAAATATTAATTTTTAATTATATTTACAATATACTTGTAATAAATGAAAATAAATTTCTATTTATAAGGTATCAAGTCTTTTAAATTTTTCTTTCCTTAAATTTTTTTCTTGTATCCATAACATTTCCAATTATTTGATAGTCACTCTATCCATTAGTTGTTTAATTGCTGTATTAATGTGATTCCTTACAGCTTAAATTTTGGTATCAAAACTAGTCCACAAATTTTGTTCAGTCAGCCAATTAATTATTTCCAGAGGATGTTTTTCATTTAATAACAATGAAGTGAATCTCTCTCTGACACTTATATTTAACCTTTAACTGGGGAGGTATGGTATGACAAGCCCCAGATAGCAATTGAATATTCATTTCTGTGACCTTTGAGCTCACTCTGTCCCATCCCTTCTGGAATTTTCATAATATGAGTCATTCTTAAGTATCACAATTTAGTTGACTTTGAAAACTTGTTCCAAGTTTCAACTACCTTCATCTATGTGTTAGTCTTATTCTCGTAGAATGTATCTATTTGTTTGTTCTTGGTAAACTGATCTACTGCTATGACTATGAATGATGGTCTGATCTCACATTACCGTCTAATATTGAATTTGTTTAGCGGGTCTCTGAAGAGGATCTAGGAGGGTGAATTCCGGAGAGCGAATTTGTTGATCGGGTGAATTGAAAAATTGTGAAAGGGTGAAATTGGAGGAGCAGAAATGAGAAAGAAAAATAGGAATGAATGAAACATTTGTATTTGTTGTACAGACCGAAATGGATTGTGGAAGGAAACTGTAGGGGGGAAAAAATTGTTTATTATATCTTATTATTGTATCTCTTTTTTTTTTTCTGATCATACCATGTATGTGTAATTTATATATGTCCGATTACGGATTGATAAGTATGCTGTGTGAGATAGCAACCTAATATATTTAGGCAGCATAGATAAATAAAGTATTTCTCTCTCTGATTCATCCCCCACCCCTTCTGGCATATGGGGTTTAGTAACAGTGAGGTAGTGCCCATCTGTATGGGTGCCTTCTACAGTTTGTCAGCTTAGTCCAGCTCTAGGTAAAGGGCCTCTTTACCGATGTCGGATGGTTGAGCCCTTCTCAACATGAAGTGCATTGGGCCAACCAACTCTTTCTACCTGTAAATTAACTCTTTGAGGAAAGAATAGTACTCTTGTTCCATCAGACGGGGAAAGACCGACTCAACAGCAAAGATCCTGGTCTTTCTTGACAACCTGACTGTCTTTCCCTGGCAGTGTAATCCACTACCACATGTTCTGCTGTTTCAGAGACTCAGCATTTTTTCCCGGAACCCTCCATGTCCTGTTAGGATCTGAGACCCAGTAGTCTAGGAGGGTCCACTTAGTCTTCAATCTTGCATACAGTGAGGAAGAACTTCCTCAGTGTAGCGCCCTTCTGAATCCCCAACTACAATCCATTCCATTCTTCTATTTAGTCCTCCTATAGCATCATCTTCCATAGGTATGGGGTCTCACTGATTCTCCAGTAGCGCTAATAGCTCCTGGCTCTTCACTTTGTATTTAACAGCGTCCTCCTTCAGAATGAGGTCCAGAGGCATGGCTTTGGTCATTACCTGCTATGCCTCATGCAATACCACTATATAGGTCTATAGGACCCTCAACAGAGCCAATCTTTGTGTGGTTGCTAGTTTCCTGTTCTGTTTCAGCGTGAATGCAGGTCTCAGGATACCCAATACCACACCTTTATAGGTGGTCCTTGCGGCAGAGTACCAGGGCCCCAAAATGCACCATTTATCCCTAATAAGTCCGTTGAACGACAGGGTCACACACTATCCCATTAGTACTCCAGATGAGGAGTAGTGTCAAAGCCTTTTTTTACCTCCTCATCTGGTCTAACCTTTTCTCCTTAAATATCCAGAGTGAGCCCTGTCAGTGGACGCACGTTCTTCTCACTTATCAGTCTCCAACGATACTGTAATACTTTCTGTAATAATATAATTTAATATATTAACCCGTTGGCATGTAGGAAACCCTATGTCCCTTGAAGTTTCATTTCTTAGCCTGATTTAGTTCAATTTTAAATTTTCTTCGCGAAGTACTCAGCCAATTGCAAGGTTTATTGTTATAAAGAAACTGGAAAATCCCTGGTGTACTATGAAACCAATAAATCAGTCGCCCATTATGAAACCATTGAATTTATAATGCCTAAAGGTACTGCCAAGAAGGCCAAAGCTGAAGTTGCAAGCTGTCCCAAAAAAATAGATAGATGCCAATAAGTGAAACAAAAATCAGGAACAGCAGTGTAATAAAATAGAAAAAGGCTTTAATTAACTAAAATACTAGTAACTACACTACACTAATAAATGTATTAATAATACCAGGTCATTCAAAAAGTCCTGTCGTTTTTTTGGGGGAAATTATAAATA
>NW_027104636.1:408634-414826 GCF_000696795.3 Halyomorpha halys | reverse complement strand
CGACAGGACTTTTTGAATGCCCTGGTATATCAAACAAACGTTTTGCAAGGAATGATTGAAATGACAGCTTGCTATTTTTTTTCTTCTAATTTTGGAGAACAAACAAATTTTTCATTTTTTTGTAAATACCAAACACTTAAATTTTTAACTTATAAATTTTGTTATTTTTTCATAATTAATACTTATAATTCCATAAACCTTGAAAACATCCCCTTAGCTTTTAAAAAGTATAATTAAAATTACAAAATGTAGGTTTAAACAACTTTAAAAAATGAAAAAGTATTGGGAATCATTGTAGCCTCTTTAAGAAAGTTCTAAATTCTCTACTCCCTACTTAAAGGTTAAAAAAAAAATTTCAAATGTACCACCATGGGATGAGGAAATAGATAGATAGCGGTACTTTCATCTATCATTTTCAAAACTGAAAAAAAGATGGTAACATCTCTAAAAATTCATTTTCATCAATATAGTAAAATTTTAGCTAAGGATTAATATGGGGGAAAAAAAAATTTATTGCTATACAGTTTTAATAATACTCCCTCGAAGCAAATGTTTTGATAAAGCAACACTGAAAAAAAAAAAACTGATGAGGCATGGTGTACAGAGAACAAGGGAGTAAGCCAAACCTATAGGCTAAATAACTGACCTCGAAAGTCACTACGTCTTCTCACCCTCTGTTTTTGTTTACTTTTTGGGGTGTTGCATTTTCAAATAAGCGTTGCAATATTTAGTTTTTTAAATCTGTATTTTTACATTAAATTAAAAACTTATGACCTCATTTTCCTAAATAGGAAATTAATATGACAAAGGAAGTTACTGTTACGCCAAAATGAAAATTAGGTTTGACATAAAATAAAAACAATAATGAAAAACACTGTTTCTTTTATTTAATTATAAACACTAAAAAATATTAACATTTTTAACATATATAAAATGATATACATATGAGCATTTCTATAAGACATCAATACATAATGCCAATTAAAATTAAAATGCTCCTCCATAATGAACACTTAATATGGATAAAAATTAATCTTAGATCTCACGAACACAATAATAGAATATCACACATATTTAAAGAGCAAATAGGTCAGTGATAGTTCTTTACTCAAAGTCATAATTAAAAGTTATACTTGTTTTTGTTTAATGACAAAAAATATATTCAAGAACAGACACAGTATTTGATCTCGAGTCAAAACAACGTCAATAAACAATAATAATTGGAAGCTTAAAATTAATACATACACACATTAACTTGATGAAACTTGACATAATTTTTGCGTAAAATGGAGCCAAGAAAAAAAAATATTGGTAGGCCAAATAGAATAGAAGTTGAAAGTGGCAAAAGAAAATATAATGCATTTTCTCAGAAATTCAAATAAAAATGTGAGGAATGTTCATCATTTAACACCTACGGTTATGGAGTTACGGAAAATTTTAACTATAATGAATGTTCTAAATTTTTGAAGTCATTCATTTTTATTGTATACTAAAATTCTTAAAGTAATTGAACAAATTTATTGTTAAATAATGGAAATGTTAAAGAACATTATTCTCATTTTAAAGCACAACATCTTCATAGACATATATATATTAAAGGGTAATAACCCTGGTAACCGAATAGTAAAAGAAACAATATAACATTGAACAATAACTGGGAGACTTAGGAAGACTTTTCTTGGAGAAATTGTAGGACTTCTTCATGACCACTGTCTTTGGCCATATCAGCAGGTGTAGACCCATCACTAGCCTCAGGCTTCAATTTGGCACCTTTTGAAACAAGCAACTTGACAATTTCGATATGACCTTTATCGGCTGCCATATGAAGAGGAGTGTATCCACCTTCACCAAGAGCATCAAGTTCAGCTCCACATTCTATCAACATGCTAACAACCTTCATATGGTTGTACTCAGAAGCAGCATGCAATGGGGTCCAGCCGCTTCTACTTACTGTGTTAACACTAGCTCCTTTCTTTTGTAGCAGCTGAACTATGTCGTCTCTGCCAACGGCAGCAGCCCAATGCAAAGCAGTATTACCTACAAAAAAAAATTACAATGAAATAATTTATAAAATAAAAAAGCAAAAAAATTAATTGCTTAATTCTGGATTTTCTTTTTAAAGAAGTTTCATTATACTCATTTCTATAAACTTTTGAAGTTAAAAACAATGCAGTGTGAAACAATTTTCAAACATGATATATTGATGGCACAATTTCAATAGTGAAATTGAAAATATGACAAGATTGTAAAGGTGCATAAATATGGGACAATTGTCCCAAAACATTGCACAACAATGAAGAAAAATATAAAATAGATTATATTCATCCTTGGAAGTTTTTTAACCTCAAAATTTATAGAAATTAATTGCTAAATGATAACATGAAGATTCTTAAAAATAAAACCTCAACATTTCACTTTTTTATTCTTATAACATCTGAACAATGTTTTAGGCTTTTTGCCCGTTATCCAGTTCTCCTAAAATAAAAATAATGTGCAATTAACAGTTTTTAGAACAAATTTTACATATTTCAATAAATAATCAAAAACTGTTGATTATAAATTGTGTTTGTTTTAGAACTAGATAATAGGGAAAAAAGCATGAAACTTTGTTCAGATGTAAGAAGAATTAAAAAGGGGTCGTATTCCTGGAAAATAAAAATAATAAAGAAACAAAATCTTTTGGAGCTATTAAGATACAAGTCTACAACTTTATTTTAACATAAAATTAAAGCTTTAACCTGCAAAGTGACATGTAGGTCAGTTGGAATGAGTTATCTATTAACAATTTATATCAAATATCAAATCATACATCCAATATAATGCATGTATTACTATATCTATTTATTTATATGAAAATGGACTATGCAATCTAAAAAAATTAATTCGGAACATCAAAATATAAGACAAATAAATATCCTTATTTGTAGGTCCCTCAAACCCCTCTGTTGTGCTGAGGATTGAAATTCTCTAAAATACCAGCCGACCTTTTGTATATTTTGATTGTTGATATGAGATGCATTGCATCTGCATAAACAGCTGATCCAAAGTTTAGGACCACCAGTTCTGTTATGTAAAAACTATGTATAAGTTTTTCACTTATCCAATATAATATTATTACTTATTATTATACTAATCAACATAATATTAAGAAATCAAGTTTTTTCTTTAGTCTGTTAAGTATTGTCAATTATTTAGGTAAAATTACGAAAGTATGAAATAATTTTAAAAAAATTTCGTCATCAGTTATTGTCTTATACAAAACCTTTTGGTACAGAAACAATTAAAGCAAGCTAAAACATGGCATATTACAAGGTTAAGGACTAGGACTGATTTTTAGTTAGATAAATAAAAATAAGTTTAGGGCCATTGGACTCCACCTCACTAGTTAAATGGTAATTTTAATTTTTCATTAAGTCCCAAAAAACATTATTTTGTTTCATAATGATGAGAAGATAGTTAACCATGGATAATATATGTATATATGAAGATGGTTAGGGGGGGTATGGTCGGAGAATAACACAAATAATTTTTTTAACTATTTTGTGATATTCTTTGACCGCATCCCCAATCATCTTCTCCTTACTGTTTTGTTCAATTTTCTATATCTTCATGCAGACCACTCTCATCAAATTAGGCTTGCCCAAGAAAAGAGTGAACTAAAGATACCTTGCTCTATCTTTGTCAGAAGTGATTAAACATTATGAGGGCAGAACATCATTAAGATAAAATATAAACAAATTAAATGAAAAGAGAATTATCTGCATTTTATTTGCATGAATATGGCAAAGCAGGTCACAGATAAACAATTATAAAAATATGTTACAAGTGTTGTCGGAAATAGCTTAACTACCTTGTACCAGTGACGTAGGTCCAATTTTTGTTTAGGGTAGGGGGTTGCCTCCTTTTATTTTGTGGTGGCTCACAGAATGAAAACTTGATCCCTCCACTCTGGTTAGAATAAGTTGGTTACCTCTAGATAAACCTGTTCTCCCTCTACCCTCTAATATCAAAACTGACCAGGCCAAAATAAAAAAAAAAAGATCCGAAGGTTACAGGTGTTCAAATGTTACAGAGAAAAAAGAAACAAAAATAATAACATATACTAATAAGTCATCCCCGAAACGGCCATAACCATGTACTAGAGGTTATGGTTTATGAGAGGATACACTCTCATTCCCTCCGACTCAATAGAGAAGTCTGATATTTTTCTGGAAATAGGAAAAAAATATTCAATGATCTAGATCATTTATTAATGTTCCGGAAAGATCAATTTTACTACATCAAAATAGACAGTTTTTATTCTGTATTAATGGTGTTAAAGACAATGAAGATAGAAATAATCCTTAGTTTTTAGGTTATTGATCCAATATAACAGTCATAATTTTTTTTTTTTTTATCTGTACACCAACTTTATGAGGATCCTGTACCACAGAATACTGAATAATTGTACTTAAAGGGCCTTAAATTCTATGAATGAATGGTATACTAGCAAAAATATTAAAAAAAGTTTTTTTTATAAATATATTCATTTAGAAATAATAATTACGTGGAAAATGAAGAAAACAAAATATAATGTATATAAGTGTGTAGATGAGTTTCAGGATACACTTACTTAAAATTACATGTTAATAAATACCATTATGACAACTAGGGATAGATTCAATGTTTATAAATGACTTCTATATAAATTTATATGCTACCTAGATACTTTTTGATATTTGAAGCAACTTTAAATCGTGTTTACTTTATATATTTTTACTATAACTGCAAATTTAAATCTGTATTTCCCTTATCACTTACTACTTTAATTTAAGTAGTATTATCAAAATTAAATTATTGGTAATGAGAAAACAAAAACTAAAAATAAGGAGGCAATCTTGTGAAAATGAACAGTTTTAATTCTATCCTGAGATCCTTACTTTTTAGGAAATTCAATGTTTTCTCCAACTCTAAAATTTAATTTATTTATAATAGCACCGCATTTTTACTCCATACTATAAAAATATTAAGCTCTTGTTAAAACATGAAAATGAAACGAAACAATTGCAAAAATTAATGATGCCACAGGAAACAAAGACTTCCCTAGAAAGTATAATGTTCTACAACTTAAATTTAAACATTTTGTTATATTAAAATTGAAATAGTTACAATATTGTTTTTTTAATGTTGAATTTTTACATTTTTGAATTATTTATCTTAAAATCTCTTTGCATTCCATTCCTTACACCACAGCAGAACAAGCTGGCATAGATTATATAATTTCAAAGTCATTTTTTTTAAAGTTAATAATCTTTTGAAATCCATAATGTTTATAGTTTCTATTAATGCCAAATAATAATTTGCTCAAATAAAAATTAGTTTGCTAATCCACTAGAGTCAGTATAGCTTTGAGCAGTATAAAGTTTTTCTTTGTTATTATGACTATCTTGATTATTACATCTTTGTTATTAAAGAATTTTTCTTTTTCCCTTGTATTAATCCATGTTTAATTTTTTGGCCATTGTCCACCTGTATTATTTTTGATCAAGGGAAGGTGTTTGTAGAGATTCCTAAATAATTCATTATTTCATTTACTAAAATTATTTTCAGAATATTCCCTAAACAAGTCCTTAATAACATAAGCTATTATTGCGAAGATATATTTTTTATTCTTTATAATATTGTATGTCTTTCTTTAAAACAATTTTGATCCTTTTTCTCTCAACTTTATTCTTTTTAAACTTCCGACGTTTCGACCACTTAGGTCATTTTCGAGGATTCCTACAAACAGCTCCTTTTAATTACTTTTATAACAATTTCCTTTACTTACATACTGATTTTTTTGGTCTTACCTTATTTTGTTTTCATTTTTTCCTTTAAAATTCTTTAAATGCTGGCTAATTGCCTTTGTCCCATCTTTAAATAATTAATCATTAAAATAATATCACAATAACATTATAAAATTTTTTGTCTTTTTTTATAAAAATATAGATACCTACTTACAATTTCTTCTATAAAATTCCTTCCCAAATTTAAAACTTTTATTAACCACTTTGCTTACTACTATTTTCATTTGCAAACTCCAAACAGAACCTACCTTTAACAGGTTACGACTCTGTTATCATTTTATCATATAACATAATTTTTTCTTTAAATATTAATTTACATTTTCAATTTAATTTAATTAACATTTATTCTTAATTTTTCGGCTTA
>NW_027104636.1:395944-406939 GCF_000696795.3 Halyomorpha halys | reverse complement strand
TCGATGTTTACATGTAACATCGAGGCAGGTTTTCGTTTTGGGAATTCATTCGTTGTTTGGGCGCGCAGGTGAAATGATGTCTCCAGGATGAGGAGGTCCTCATTAATTTCTGTCCAGCAAGAGTAGGAAGCCACGACACGATAGGACATAACATAAGAAAAAGAAGATACCAAGAATCATCAAAAGAAGATTGTGAAGTGGGTTAGTTTTGTTATAACTAAATTTAAATACATTTGTAAAAGAGATACTAATTTAATTAAGTGTAATTATTGTAAGTGTCTGTTTTCTGATTGCCTAGCAACCCACCCTGAGATTAAGAGTCTTTTATATTATAAAATTTAAATAAAATTCTATTATCCATTTAATATTAAAGTTTTTAAATTTAAACCCTAGCTATCTCCTTTATATTTGAATTTAGTTTAAAAAACGATTAAAATTCTTTTTATTTTAATTTTAAATTATTACAATATATTTATGTAAAAATTAATATTTTGATTTCTCTATTAATTCCACATGAATCCCACCCCTAACTATAAAAGAATATAATGTTCGGACTCACCGCTAGAGTCTGTGACACTTAAGTCAGCTGGCCCATGATCAATTAACAACTCTATAACGTCACCAAATCCAGCACGGGCAGCAACATGAACCGCTGTATGACCACAAGCATTGAGGTAATTAACCTTTGCCCCCTTGTTGAGCAGTAAATTTATAGCCTCCAGGTTACGTTCTCGTACAGCAGTGCAGAGTGGTGTTTCACCTTCACTATTTTCACCATCTATCCTGGCACCAGCCTCCAGGAGAGTAGAAACTGCTGTTAGACATTTCTCCTTTATCGCTAGGTGAACATATGAATTCCCAACTTCTGGGATATAGTTGGGATCAGCACCTTTTTCAATTGTAGCTTTTACAACTTCAGGTGAATTGGCTAATACTGCATCATGCAGAGACTTTTGTAGTTCGGGGTTCTGAAATAATAATTTCAATCAATAAAAACATTTCTAATCAATAGAAATCATCAGAATACATCTAATATAAAAAAATCAATATTTGTTTGTTCGTATTTTTAGCACTAGCATACTTTTCATCATATCGTGATGGAGCTTTTTGTTAAATGTTTAGGCTTTCCCCTGGGAGTTTATAAGCTATTCCAATTTCCCTGATAAAAAAAAAAAATTAACAAAATTTTTGTTATTTTGGCCTGTGGCTCGGAAAATACATTTTCTTCATGGTTATTATATGCCAATCGATTTGTCTATTTCTGGGAAATATTACTGATTATATTAAATGAATTTTTATTTACTAAAAATCAGAACTACATGAGGATTTTAGTAAAGTAGGACAAAAAAATTGTTTAGTAAAAAAGCAAATCATATTCATTTATAGCATTGTTTCTACCTCACATTCAACAACTGATTTACTTAGGCCCCCATGTTTCCATTATCATTTAATCTGAACTATAAGTAAAATATGATTAACGTACCACTGGTGGAACTTCACTACCAACTGATTCAAGCAACTCGTTTAATTCCTGGTCATCAGAGGCATTGGAAATAACACCATTTTCTTTGGCAAGTTGTACAATTGCCTTGAAAGCTGAACAAGGGATAGAAATCTGAAAAAAAAAAATTCACTTTTGACCAATTCAGAAAAGCCACGAGACACACTTGATAAATAAAAAGAACTCGACTTCGTACAGCAGAATTATTTTGTTCTAATAAGAATTGTATGTTATGAATGATTACTTATATTCCTTAAGTATGGTGATATTGTTATATAAAATTGTTGACCTATCACCACTCTTAAATTTTAATTAACTTGACAAGCAACTAGTTCAATCATGAATAGTATAAGGAGTTTTGAGAAAAAACTATAAGGATCTTTACACAGCTGCCTAAGATGATTAGATCCTGATGATATTAGAGTTGTTAGGAATGATTACTTTATCATTAAATTATTTTTCACTGATTACATTGCACAATAGAAAAACTTTGACAAGAAATAATTCTATTGATATAGAAACCTCGTTAACGCTCAAAGCATCATTTTTCTTTGAATATCTATCAGTTTATATTCTCAATTTAGAAAAAAATAATGAAATAATTTATTTTGCACTTATGTAAATATATTAATAAAAAAATTTTGTTATAAATACGGAAGCCTTCCTTAGTTTGCAAGGAGCCTGCTATTGCAAGAGCATTGAACACTGCTAATACTACATTCTAGTCACTGTTGAAGTATGACATGTGTGCCAGCCGCTGTGTAGGTTAGCAATCTCCATTCGGCCCTTACATACAGACATTTTGCTGCTATCCCCTGCGACTCCCTCTACGTTCTGGATTTTTCCATACCACCCCACATAAACTATTTCTCAAATTGTGTATCCATTATATATCTTTATCATTATAGTTTTCTTTTTTCCCCTATTGTATTCTTAGTATTTTTTCAATTATTTTTTTTCTTCTCAGAAATAGATATTTACATTTGTTTTGTTTTTATGTCTAACATTATTTATTTCTATAACTTTCTTGAAACAATATTATTATACAAACCTGTTGTTTCTTCATTTTTGCAGCATACTTGAGTGCTGAAAGGAGATCATCCCTAGTAAACTGAAAACCATCTTTTAGCCAGGGAAATAACTGGGCCACTGGCAAAGGTTCAAAGAACTCTGATGACATACCCAATATTGAGCAAAGAGCAGCATCTTGTTTGATAAGACCGAACAGCAAAGCTAATGTATAGCATTGGTCAGTGCGGAGATTAGCCCTAGAAATAAACCATCAAGACAAAATAAGAGCAAAAGAAATAATTAACTTGATAAACATTATTTTTCTAATTTATAATATATTGTTTTATTTTTAATAATACAGTAGGATCTCAAATATCTGGCTTGGCTTAGTTAGAACCAAGACATCACTGGAAGAAAGAGGGAAAGCTGGTTAATATGGTATAAAGGAAAAAAACTAATATTAATCAAATAACAGGTAAACATTAAAATACAATACAGATCATGTTTATAAATTATAATCCATATATTTAACTTGATCTGATTATGATTAAGTAATATTCATTAGACCAACTTGATATAATATCCAATAAAAATATGTTAAGATACATAATTTAAATTAAGTGTAGAAACTATCTTTAAGTTTTTAATAATAATCAGCTAATTTGTTTTGTTTTACTAAATCGATTAAATGTTCTCAAGACTTAGTTGGATTTTTTTTTTTTTTTTTTGATGATGATGAAACTGTGTTTCATTGTTATATTATTGTTTATGGTGATAGGGTTGGGGTGTTCAAATGGCCCTATTTCATAATTAACTCTAATAATTCATTAATACATGTAAATAAACTACTTATAAAAGCACTAATGCTTTCTGTATCATAATAATAAGCAGGACTATAAGTGATATTATAGGACTTAAGAAGTACAAAAGTTAAAATCAGCGAAATTGTATTGAGTAGAAACAACAAGGCTCAGAAGCTATTTCTATGTGCTTAGTTGTGAAACAAGCCCCACACAGTAAAATATTTCCAGTCATCAAGAAAAAGAAGTCAAGATTCAGACTCTTATACCTCGATGATGTTCTTGTGGATAAAGAAATTATAATAGTAATGAGAGAAGATGGTCAGGAATGCGGCATTAAAAAACATACTAATGAACAAAAATTTATTATTTGTGCCGATGTTTCAACCTGAATTTCAGGACTTCATCAGGGCTGAAAAAACAAAATAGAGATAACAACTAAAACCCAGAGAAACAAAAATATAAGCAAAATAATAAACAAACATGAGAATATACACAATAAATTAAGTAGATAGTAGTAATTGATAACAATAAACTATATCCCACATTACAGTAACGAGTTGTCTAATTACCATGACCTAGATGTAGATGAACAACTACTTTGTAGATCTAACAATGAACATAGGCATATAATGAAAATATTCCTAAAGATTCATGTAAGTTTTGTAAGGGAAACACAATTTAGAATGTGATTTAAAAGAACCTAATTAGCACACAAGTGCCAAAAAGGAATATCATCTTCGGGTCTTCAACCAATTCCTTATAAGTCACCCATACTGGCAGAAATCAAGGAAGTTCTAATTGATAAGCAGATGGTATCTGACAAAGTGAAACAAAAAAAAAACTTAATAAATTGTGAACTAAACTGGAAATGTTGAAGCATGGATAAAGGTAAAACAAAACTGACAATGAACAGATCTCTCTGGAGATTAAAAATAAGGTAAATTTTTGAAATTTGTTTCCAAATGATTTTAAAAACAAAAATAAAAAAATCATTTTTTCCCAAAATAGGAATAACACAACATATCAGTTTATAAAAGTTTTAACTGTTACAGGATTTTTTGAAAGAAGTCCTTGGTGAAATAATGTTACATACAATCAGATTACTACCATGACATTAACATCGGATTACTTATATTAATATAATATAATGAATATTATAACATAAGGAAAATATCAAAGACCTGTCTAAATCCTGATCCCCACTTGTAGTTGCAGCAGCATAATCAACAGCTGATGTAATTTTTTCATGAACATACTCTTCAGTAAGAGCTAAAAGCCTTTTCAAACCAAAGCTTTCATTTATCATAGCTTGAGTTATAGTACCAGCTGCCGCCATTGTTTTTCTTTTACTGGAAAAATAAAAATGTAATACTATTAAAGACTATATAATTTTAATATGAAGTAACAAATCATAAACTGAACTAATTTAGAATCTTAACCACCAGTAATTGAAAGTCCAGATAACACTAATACAATATTGATAAGATTAGAAGTTTTCAATGTCAATTATCCTATCTATGACAATCAGTATTTAAAAGGAGTGAATTTATTATTCAAAAATTAAATAACTATAATTTGACCAAATAAGATATAACAGAAAATATTAAGTCCAACCCACCAAATCAAATAACAAAAAAGAAAAGTAATTTCAATGAAAATACAAACATAAATGAAAACTTAAATTAAAACACATAGCAAATTAATGAATAACTGATTTATTAACCTGAAAACATAAATTTTATGATCATCCATATGATTCATTCTGAAGAACTGAACCACTCCAAAATATTCACAATTTATACAAACCATAAGACAATGTTTCAGATTTACTTAGTCCATTCGCATGTCTTATGGCTTTTATCAGTCGACTATGACGCTCACAATTTTCGTTTTCTCATTTCAGATTATTGTCACTTATTTAAAACATTCTCGATTCACTTTCCGTTTAGATACATAATCATTAATTTACTTCCCACTTATTATGTTTATTAATTGAAATTTCTGTAACCAAAAATCATACAGAGTCTGGCCATAGTTTTTTTTTTTTGTACAATTACAATTCTTCCACACTTCGACCCAATTTTAATCTTTTGTGAGCTACTCCTAACTTGTCTAGAAATCCCAAAGAAATCAGATGCTTTTAACAAAGCCCATAAAGTTTTTGGGCTAATGCTAGCAATATTTTCAGGTTAAATCATTGCCTAATTAAAATATTATAATCAGTTAAAGGCTTTACATAACAGAATATATTAAGCATGTCCTCTAAGCAGACATATGGAATCTTAAAAGTATATTTTCATCTTCTTGAGACGATACTTTAATGGACAATATTTTAGTACAAGGAGACCAATTTTTATTCTCAATTCATACCTTTCGACTTTTCCTTGAACACATCAAATACAACAAGAGTTTAGATTGTTTCATACTAGGTTTAGTAGCCTAGTATTTTTCCTTCTTTTCCAGGACTCTATTTTCTTCCTTATTACACTAACAGATACTACAGTACAGTTCCACAGTTCATAAACCATAGTTGATGGTTTAGGTAACAGGAATTTAAATTAATAGACACAATTGCAGAATAAAATATTGATGCATTTAAATGGAGATAATATCAAAATAATTGAAGCTAGCCCTGGATTTAAAAATAAAAACTTACAGTGACAATCAAGGAAAGATTGAACTTCAAAATTGGTAAGGTATTTATTGTTATGAAGAAATGACTGTGCCATAGGCCAACAGAAAAAGGAAGGGCTTATACAATTATGGAAACTAAACAATAACCTATAACTCGAATCACATATGTAACAGCTTGATATTCGAGACAAAAACTAAGCCACAAATGTGATCTGTAACTTTAAAAAAAAAAAAATGATCATTCTTATTAAAATAAGAAAATAAGTCTTGTCACGAAGACCACTTAAAAATTGAAAACTAAGCAAGACCCATTATAACAATCTTCTACTAAGTTTTATATAAATGTACATATGCAGGAAGGATTTACTAATTACGCTATTTGATGGACAATCAATGATAATCATTTGCATACTAATGAATGAATCAAAGAAACCTAATACTAAAAAATGGGATTTAGGTGATTAAAAAAAATCAGTTTATAATAACCAAGCTTAATTGTTACTTATTTATGGTATAAAAAGTAACTCTCTAAGTAACTAAACAAGCATTATAATAATACCAAATTTGAGTTTTAGAAGTTTTTTACCAATACTTACAACATTTCGATAAAAGAATATCAGAACACAAGTTCGAAAATTAAGCTAATGGTACAAACACAACTATAAAAATTCCTATTCTTACTATGCTAGTAAAACACTTTAAGACAGCTTACAGTGAACATTATGGTAGAAAACATTAACAGAAACAGAAACCTGTCCACTACATTAAGAACCTTTATTCGAGAACCAAGAAAACGAAAAACAATAACAAGGAATAAGTGATAATGAAAATATGTAAGACCTAGCAGAATATCATGAATAAATTATGTGATGACAAATAATTGTGCAATGTTTACCTGATTGAAACCTAGAGAATAAGAAGAAGCCGAACACATCAAAGTCCACAGTAAAATGGCGGTGCAATATGTGCATCCTATGGTTACTAAATCGTTGTAACATCAATGAAAGCATAACTCATGCTTCTTTCAATAATTAGAAATTGGTAACGTGATACCATTACCTTCATTTATGGAATATATAAAAAACAGATTTACTAGCCGAAAAACTCTATATTATATATCATACCGAGTTATGAACAGGGGCTACAATATAATTCGGTGAGGGGGTAACATTTTAAAATTTCCAAGTAATTTTTACTGGGATTCCCAATTATTTTAAAATACTGTTATTTTCCTGACTATTCTAGAATCAACTGATTTAATTTAAAAAGGTTGCTGACAAAATTTATATATATCTTTACCTAGTTTTTATATATTCAGAGAATGCAAAACAGGTATCCATTAAGTTTTTTAGATGTTCTGATTTTTTGTGAGCGCCCATTTTATATTCGTCAGCATTTTGCACTATTTGCATCTTACTTTGAAATTTTTTAATTCAAATAAAAAAAATAAGTTAAAGGACATAAAATGTAGTTTATGTAGGTGTTTACTAAATTATAAAGAAAATCTCTATAATAATGTACCTCGATAAATACAAAGTTTCCTTTTGCAGTGATGTACCTAAAACCGGATTGTATTTAGTAGTATGGACAAAACTGTCAATTGAAGTGAAAAGTTCAATAACTATAGACATCAGTGGATGAAGATGAAATGTTATAAACTCAGAAAAATTGAAATTAATGTTTTTTTTTTACTTACATTCGACCGGCAAAATCAATGGTTAACTTCTGACAATATCACTATTTAAAGTTTAGAAAAATTGAACGAAGTAATATTTAGGAAGGAGTTTTTGAAATATATTTCCCAGCAAAAATTTCTATTTTTCATAAAATATTTATAGTCTTCTTATATGCCTTCTTCCTCTGATGTTTTCAATTATGAAAGTTAAAATAACTTCAGATTATTCTCAAGATTTTTTTTTCTTTTCTTTTTTTTTTATAAATATGGAGTAATAAATATTATTTTCATTTTTTTCTTTTAAACTTTTTGTCGAATTCAATACTATATTTCGAATTATAAGTGAGATTTCACCACATTTTCAACTGTAATTTAATAGCTCCATAAACTCAACACAATACTCTCCAAACAAAAAAAGGATTAACTTCTCCTATTTTTTTTTAAATCCGAAAAATTTGGTAATGTAATTCGATACAAAAAACAGAGAAGTTAAATTTTATTTAATGCTTTTTTTTTTTTTAAATTTGATAATTACAACTTGGACATTTAAATTTTTTTTTCTCTTTTCCTCTTCCTGTCTCTGGGTTGAGAAAACCATTGTTCTCTCATGTGATAAAATTGAATTCAAATGCATTTTAGTTGACTGAACATGAGTATTCCAAATAATAAGAGACATATGAGAGATATTTTGACAATTCTGGGAAACTGGTTAATTTTTAAAGATCTATATCAGAGAAAGTAATGGTCGTACAGAGCTCATTTTAGTCTCCAGTTGCAGCAAACCTCAAGAAATTTATCAAAGTTTGGTATCTAGGTCCAGCCTCATCGAATAGATCGAGGTAATAATAAGTAATGATTTCAATAATTATAATACTTTAAATAAAATTGTTAGATTTTCTAAAATATTAATTGCTATAATTTATACTTTTTTTGGATGGAGGGCTGAGAGTTGTGGAATTTAACAATCTAATGATCGTTCCAAGAAGTAGCAAATTTCGAAAACATTGATGAAATGTCCATGCAACATAATTGCGATTACTATTACTTCTTTCAATTAATTTAATTTTTACTTTGTTTAAAAACAAATCGTTATAAATAACGATGGTTGTTACTAATTATTCTGTGTCCCTAGTGTAATTACATAAATTTTACTCCAATTATTTTTTTTTTTTTTAAGTTGATAGATTTATTTATTGATAGATATTATAATCTGCCACATAGTAGTGGGCAATAGGTAATATTGATGAATGATCTCATACATACTAAAATTAAAATAAAAAAAATAAAATAAAATAAAATAAAAAACTCTCTTAAAATATATACAAACAAAAGAATACTCCAACTATTGAAGTCGCAAATAAATGGCAGATGTTAGGATAACTGAATACAGTAATCTGATCAATTAATAATTAATTAAAACAAAAAAAAATCTTCTTGCATTATCAATAAGATAGGAGAATATTATTCTCTTCTTGTTCACGCGATCTACTTTTTTAAACTGATGTTCAGAGAAGAAGAGAAAAAAAATCGTATCGTGATGACAGTTCTGTTTTCAAGACAATAACTCAATCATTTTTCAATGAATTGTATGGATTAGTTGGCTTCAGTTTTGAATATTAAATATTGTTTGGACAACGACGTTATAGTAAACAGTAATCACTTCTAAAAACGGAAGTAAAAAGAAAAATTCGTAGCACTGTGCTGTTTAATAGTACACAGCCCGAAACGTTTGTGATATGTATGCTGATAGTTTGTTCGAAACATTTAAAATGTTTGTGATTTTTGCATTCCATTCATTTCGTTCAGCTGGGCCGATAGGGTTAGACAAATAGATTGTTAAACAAGCAATGAAAAGCAATTCTCCCCAAAGTTTGAGGGAATCGGGTATTTGAGTGGTTTTCTGTCTGTACTTCGTTGCTTTCCCTACGAATCCCCATTTATGGAAGGAATAATTACAGAAACGAAAAATGAGTTTTCCAAGAAAATACGGAGACTAGGGAAAAAATGGCTGCGATAATTTGGAAGAGGGAAGAATTTTAAACCACATGAAGAGGTGGCAACCAATATAAGATTTCTTTAGTTAAACATATTCATATTGTTATGCACTTGGGTGTAAACCATATGCACAAATGTTGGACGAAACTAGTGTAACATATTGGAGAATATTTTATGGTTTAAATTTTACCAAATTCATACATAACATTTCTTTAGGAGCGAATGTATATTTGGATGTTAACAAATAGTCACTTACTGTGATACTTGTAGATGAGAGCTAGTTTCTTGCAGTCTCATCTCGAAAATATACGTTGAAATCAGAGGATATTTTATATTTCTCTGGTAAAACATCGAACGACTATACTTCATATATATATATTTTTTTTTCTGACCTTTATTGAAAATATATAGATAGCAATAAGCTTCATAAAAATGTGTATGTATTTTATTTATATATATTCCACGAGAAGGTGTTCCTGTGGTTTTACTTAATTTACGCACGAGCTCATCGTGAAAGGAATTTATACGAGAAAGTTTAAGTGCATCAGTACGAAACTCAGATCGCTTGTGTATCGAATATCTTCGGAGAGATCCTTAAATTCGACTATTAATAATTCAAAATCAACCTCAAATTCGTAAGTGATTTAGATGGTATCTTGAAAATCCCATTAAGAAAGAAATATGGAAAATAAACATAATAATTTATTTTAAAAAGAAAAAATGATAAACATCCTAACTAGATGTTATATTATATTTATATTTTTTTCAAAATATAAAGGAGGTTGTCGGGGTGTGGTCAAAATGGAAGAAAAAATAATTAAAAACTATTTATTTACCGACGTTTTGCAGGGCTTTATCATGGCTAAAAAAGGTACAAGACAACTAAAAATATGTTGCAATGTAGGATAAAAACATACAAAAATGTAAACTAAGGTAAGGTTACAAATTAAGTCAATCTAAGTGAAAAAAAAATTATAAAAATAAATACAAATAAGATGTAGAATAATAAGTATAAATATATACATAAAAAAGTCTATGTTATTTCTTGTTTATATAAACTTATTATTATACATCTAATATTTATTTCTTTTTTTTTCACTTAAATTGACTTAATTTGTAATCCTACCTTAGTTTACATTTTCGTATATTTTTATCCAACATTGTCAACATATTTCTAGTTTATTTGTATTGTTTTGTATTTTTTTTAGCCCTGATAAAGATTAACTATCGTTTGTTGCTTTTTGACAGCATCCTCGATCATCTTATTTATCATATTTAGAAAAATTTAATTTTTCACTTTTTTATTTGCTTAAATCAATAATGAAATACACCAAAACTTCGGCAAACGAATTGCCAAATTATGTTGAGAAAGCGTG
>NW_027104636.1:373569-395859 GCF_000696795.3 Halyomorpha halys | reverse complement strand
TGTGTGTGTGTGTGTGTATGTATGTATGTATGTATGTATGTATGTATGTATGTATGTATGTATGTATGTATGTATGTATGTATATATATACAGAAGGTTACCTTCGGGCTCTAACCCATCCTCATCTTTAAATAACAATAAAGTAAAGTTACACACATAGTTTTACAAAAAAAAATAACCTCTGATACTGTTTTTAATTGATTTGTGAATGTACAAGTGTTTCAATGAACTAAAAACTGATTTATAATCTTGTGATAGAGATACACTTCAAGACTATGAACTTCTTTTGCTATAAAACAATTGTTTTATTAATTAATGACAAATTAAAATTAAATAATACATTGTATTTTAAACTATATGTACCTAAAAAACAAAATCAGTTTTTATAGTCTTCAGTTCAGTGAACCACCTGTACAATCATAAATCATTTTAAAACAGGATCAGAGGTTATTTTTATTTATAAAACCATGTGTTAACATTACTTAATTGTTATTTAAAGGTGAGGAAGGGTTAGAGCCTGAAGATAACCTTCTGAACATATATATGTATATACATTATAATTGTATTACAATTACAATTATACATAATGCAATAGTTGTCTTATTGACTGATCCTCAAGATAAAAAAAAATAATAATAAATACATATATTAACAATTCATTTATTTATTACTCTCACTCAACTGAGAACTAACAATTCTCTAATATATACAACTTAGCATTATTAGTGATTTAAATGTTTTTTTGTTTTTTTTGTAGCGTTTCAACCGCAAATTTTGATAAAATTAGTATCCATTGTATGACTATAAATGTACAATAATGAATAGATATATGATGTAAACTTGCGAAGAGCATAAAAATAACAAGTGAATTAATATCAATAAATAACATACCACAGGCTTTTGTTCTTCTATCATCGCGGTTGGACAAACTTTTAGCTATTAGTTTCAACTATAGCTACTTTTTGCCCATCTCTGACTGCCATCGCTTCCTCATAAAATAGGTCTTAATGAATTGATATGAAACAAGCTTGCTTTAGCAGACGGTCAATATGTTTTTTTTTTATTTTACCTCAATATAGGGGTACGTCAAAATCTAAACTGCCTAGTCTGTTTGGGAAGTGGTTTGGAAGTTTAAATAGAATTTCAGGGAAGGAGGTATAGGATTCATGAGATAAAATCCGAATCACATCATTTAACGGAGATACCAGCTATACAGTTATCAGTATATGATACTAATCTCTTTGATTTACCTGAAAATGGACGGAAAATACGGCGTGTTTACTATTGGAATTTTTGACATATGTTCTCATGAAATTCCATTTGACAGTGCTTATCTGTACGTCCTTCATCTTGTTCCAAGAACGGACTATCTTCCTACAATCTACTTCATACAGTCAACTTTCTTCTTCCTTTAATGATAATTACAATTACTAGTATGTCATAATTTAAACTATAATGCAGTAGCAATTATAAATTGATAAAAAAAATCCTAGAATTGCTGTCAGGTCTATGTGATTCCGAAGATATTATTAAAAATTAAAATTAAACTGAGCCTAATTTAAACCTTTGAGAACCGTTCATCAATATTGTCATATCTTCAATTATATCGGGTTTTTTCACAGGAAATTCTTAAGAACGACCATAAACGATTTTTATTTCTACTTTATAGCGTTTTTACTCAAAATATTTTCTATAGCATCAGTTAAATTTATTCAATAGTAATGCTTTTCGGGCTGAAATTGGGAATTCAAGAAACATCAATATTGGATGGATTTTTCGCAGTAGTGTCAATAAATTATGCTGTATCTCATGCTGGATTTTTTATAAACTCCAGGGTCAATTTGTTTTTTTTTCAATTGTTACCTTCCGATAAATTGTTAAGGACGGTATAGTTTCTCTCAGTTCGAGCAGAGAACACAAGATGTCGCCCAAAGACAAAGCCGGGTATTTGGTTGAACAATCGAATATCGAATCTGATAAATTGACTGAGAAATTCATCGACAGCAATTACTACTACTTGACACAATTATCTTTGCTGTACATGAAGATGGACAAGAAACACCGCATCTTCAGCATCGCGCAGTTCCTTACGTTCTACACGATAATGGGATATCACTTCATCCTTCTCATTCGTTCATCGGTCGCCTTGTTTGGCATAAACTTCATCATTTTTGTCCACAACAGCCATATTGGACTCTTTTCAATTCTGGTACCGACTGTAGTGCTCGATTTCCAACGGCATCGCAGTGCCTTTTTCCATCTGCATCGACTCATGTTTACAGGCTTCTACGACTATGAGGAACCTGAACTGATTACCGTCGCAAATGTTCGGGAAGATATGACGCGGCAGAGGAGACGGCTTGCAGTCATCCCTGTATCCGCTTGTCTAGCAACAGGCGCAGTTCTTGTCCTGGCAAAATTCTTGGACAGGCTTGGCACCTTTGATTTCAACAAAACGGATGGCCTAGTCAGTGACGATCTCCCTTACGCCTTTGGTGTGTACCCATACAACACGAAAAGCGGGCCTGGATTTTACATATCGTACCTTTTGCAAGTGATGCACGCGGCAGTTCTAGCAGCACCGATCGGGTTGTCCGGCTGGACCTACATCGTTCTCTCACAAAATATTATGCTTCAATTGAAGATATTGATAGCGTCTTTGGAAAGCATTGAAGAGCGTTCGAAGCAGATGTGTGAGCGTACATTCCCTGGCCGCTTTGATGCTTCTTCACAAAAGGCCTTCGACAGTAAAGCATTCACGTATTGTTATGACATATGCTTAAACAAAAATTTTGAGCACCATCAGATCATAATGAGGTATTTACGTTTCTAAGAATTTTTCCATGTGACATATTCACATTTTCTTTTAATCTTATCACACTACTAACATAAAAGGACCAAAATATTGAATAAATATTTTTAAAAATTCATTGATAGAATAAAGCCTAATCATCATTTATTGTAATTATTTATGGTATATAATAAACTAAGTATTAGTTATTATACTCTGCCAGAATTTAACGTTCCAGTTCCTTTTTGTAGTATTTATGCAAACGTCGACTAAATAACAGGTTCACAGTTGATCTTATTGTGTATCTCACTTAGTGAAGTATTGAGTTTTCTGTTAAATTAATAATGCTAAATATCAACATCTAGAGTTTACAACATCTATAGCATTTTCTGAAGTGAAGTCATCTTTTTCAGGATGATTGAACATTATTATATTATTTTTTCTATCTTTGTTCCCTAAATAATGTATTCTTTCTTTTAACAGGATGATTGATTGTTCAAGCTCATCAGTCTTGTTATTTTACAAGTTTGAGTTCTGATATCACGTTTTCTCATAAAGATATGAATAATACGAGAAGTAGAACACATTCCAGTGGGATATCATGTTTTAAAGAAAACTTTGTCCTGGTTACTGGAAATACTTAACATGAGTTGTACTCGTTTCGCATAACAATGTCATTTAAAGCTACTGCAGCTAGGCAGTAACAACCGGTTGAGATTACAATGTAACTGGGTAACGCAGATTAGAAAACTACTGGGAGAGGAATGTTTGACCCGATACTCTTCAATGATTCGGCAAGTATCAAAATTAGGATTTGGGAGATCTTGGATAGTTCTAGGGAATTTGTCAAATCGATAAATGCAGAAACTAAACAATATTAGCCAAAATCAATTGCAAGAATTTCTGCCTGTACCCTCACGATCGGATCTTAAACTTCTTTTTATATATGTAACACAAAAACCTTATACTTAGAGCTGAATACCTATCTTCACAATAGGTTGTATAGTTTTTGTTTCTTTTATATTATTGAACTTGTAGTGATATTTTTGTTTTTTTACTCTGACGAAAGTAGATAGCCCAATTTGGGTATATTGTTAGTTGTTAGATAATGTAAGTGATTTTTAACTCACTATTTTTGTAAAATAACAACAATGGTATATTTCATTATGTATTTTACACGCTAACTCTAATTGTACGTGGGTTGCTCTATAAACAAATAAATAAATTATTATTATTATTATTATTACTTAGTGAATTATGCTTTTATTTTTAATATACACCTTTATATATATATATATATACATATAAAAATATGTACATATATATATAAGTAAAAATATGTACATATATAAGTAAAAATATTATCGATGTCTTGTAAGAAGGGTGAACCTAACAATTTTCAGGAGAATATATTTTCTATTTTATCGACTCTGTGAAATTTGTTTTCAAAAAAACCTACAACATATTCCTATTTTGAGGAGCTAGTACAATCTTCGTTGTGTTTCATACAGTTAAACTAATTAGTTTCAGTGTCTATCAATGGATCAATGCATTACTTTGTAGAATTCACCCTTATTACATAACACCGATGCTATGTTAACTTATTTACTCTTTTAACATAAAGTTTCTTTGTACGACAGTGCCTTCCACAGCTTGAAGGAACTGTTCTCGGTACCTGTGTTTTTATCCTACATGGCAGGCACCATCGTGATTGCTCTGAGTCTTCTTTCGAGTGGTTCAGTAAGTTATTTTTTAATAATATCAAATAATGAACCATTCGAATAATGCGATAGAATAAAATTTATTATCCTATACTTATTTACAATATATATGTTTATTTATTTTAGGGAATCGAACTCCCAGGAACTACAATCGCATCAGCTTTACTTTGTTTTGCAGAAGTGGGATTCATGTACCTTTTCTCTGTATTCAGTCAACACATTACTGATTTGGTAATAAAAGTTTAATATTTTATTTATGAATCAATCTTATTCAGCTTGTTTACGGAAAATTCCCATTTCGGATATACGTTTTGTAATCAGTTGTTCAGTGTAATCAACAGTCAAACTGTCTATTTTTATCAGGTTGCGTGGTCTCATGCAGGATACGTTAAAACGTAATTGCTATCCTAACAAAGCCCACTTAATTTTCTACTAATCGAAAATCTCGAGGTAACATAAAGTTCATATCGATCAAGGAAAGTTATATTTTATTCTCCTCCGTCATTATGTCATTGTCTTCCTGTCTCGTTCCTTTATGGTCCATTTGTACCAAGTAATAAACCGTGCATTCAATCTGTGAAACTCTCAAATCAATTTTTACTTTCACTTGCATATATATGAAATACATAGGAAGAGAAAGTATTGCGATCTTGTAAAATTTCGTATCCGAGTTTCCAACGGAAATACGTGTTTTGAACTCCACTGTATCATAAAACCTAGTGTCCCTAAATGGTCTATGTGTGTGTATTTGGACAGCCTAGGTCATGGTGAAGTCATAGGGTATATGCCTGGGATGTGACAGTAACTTTATTGATAAAATTGACTGACCGGATTCGATTTTATAGAATGGAATGCCATTTTATAGAATCGATTTTTCAATTTTTTTCTATTTTCACAAAAACGACTATAACGATTTTTATAAACCCCTTAACGCAGTTTTTTTAAAAAATAAAAACCGGTAAAAAAAACAATAATTTTTTTAATGTAAAAACCAAAATTTAGAACATTATCGTGATAAACAAATTTAAAAAATATAGAAAAATCAAAATTTTAATTTTAATTTTGGATATATAGCTCCCTATGTAAACTTAGGCTAATGGTACAGAGACAAAATCATTGTTATATTTTTTATTATTATTTTCAATTCTCAGTTATATTCGAGAGTGAAAAATTATAGCTGCAGAAAACATGGACATAGGCAGGATTTGCTCAATGGGGGGGAGGCAGGCCTCAGGGCATACATACATATATACATATTCCATTCTGAAACGAAGGTTACATAAAACTTCTAATTCCGCATTCCAAGAAATACCCCCGCCATTTTATTTCTTTTGAATCATTACTTTTTAAATTATGAGAGATAGTTGACCGTGGATGATAAATGAGGAGAAGATGGTAGGGGGTGCGGTCAATGAAAAACACAAATAAGTATGATTAACTTATTTTAATGTGCCGACGTTTCGGCTAGAGTTTCTAGCCTTCAGGGTTAAAAACAAGGGTTGTTTCAGGGTTAAAAACAAAACAAGATAACAACCACAGTAAGTATAGAAAAATAAAAAAATATAAAAAGAAAGTATAAACAGAATAATTTTACACATACAATGAATAATTTTACAAAATAGAATTAATAAAATGAAGTGATGAGAGAAGCGGGAAATAAAATGTATACATAGGTAATTGAAAAAGCGGGTACAATAACTTACTTAAGGAAATGAAATAAAAATAAAGTTATATAATGCAAAGAAGTATGAACATATTAGTTATTATTAATTTAAAATTTAAATATGAATAGAAAATGAAAAAGATTACCAATAATGACAATGAATTATGGAATCCGCGGCTCCCCTCTGCCTATGGAATAATATACATCGATGCTCGAATTATCTCGAGTATGCAAAGTTAAGGGGTTAAACTCGGTATTTCTACACAAAATTAAATAGCCGTTTTTTTCTCATTAAAATAGCCAAAAAGGACTTAAATGCGTTTATTTTAAAAAATTTAATAATTTTCATTGTTAGCAATATAAAACCACAGATAAATACAAAATATTTAAGAATTTTATGAAAAACTAAAGAAAAAAAAAAAGCATTCGATTGAGACGGATCTCAACCCGAACTTACCTAATTGCATTGCAACTTCGTTAACTTTACAAACAGTATTTTTAGCAGGAACAAAACTTATATTGGTTATTCCCACCTCGAGAGACACTAAAATTATACTTTTAAAGGTGAACAATAAATTTTTTTTGTTTATAATTTATGCCTTCCCTTTCGAATGTTCCTATAATCTTCCGCCCATGTAATTAAAAGCAGTTTTCTAATACAGTCAAATTGTTCCACTACCTTCTTTTAAAAGGTTTGGAATCCTTTTTATCCAAACGTAAATAATCTTTATTCATGATGTTTAAGGAATCAAAAGGGAATTAAACCCTTAAAAAAGACTAAACTAATAATTATAATTGTTTTTTTAAACAGTATATTTTGTAAAATTAATATTTATATTAAAAATATAATAAAATGAGTTGAATTTTGCAGAGCTTAGACCTCCGATTCACTATGTACAGTACGAAATGGTACTATTGCAACAAGTCCACCGCGCAGAGTATTGCCATATTCCAGACCATGACCCTGAAACCGATGACATTAACAGCTGGAGGTATAGTTCCTGCCAATATGGATACCTTTGGAAAAGTAAGTTGTTAATAAACCAATTTATCTATCATTGTAATGTGGTATAATTACTTTTTTCTTTCTATTTCAGGTAATGAACAGCGCCTATTCTTATTACAACGTTGTAAATGCGTTCAATATCACAGTTTGAATCCATCACACGCTAATATGTCTAATGAACCAATTGTATGCCAAGCAATTCCAGTATTTAATGTACACATACAACCAATAAATATCTGAACGAGAAATAATATTTTACCTATTTTCAACACGTTTTCATAAGGCACCTCTTCCAAAACGTCCTGTTTTCCCATTTCTACGTTCGATAGAGGTGTTGGATTTCACCTGATTTAGGAAAAGCTGGTGAAGGGGTTAGACAAGCGGTTCCCAACCTCTCTTTGGTAGCGGAATCATTTTGGTACTAGTACGAAAATTGTGAAACCCTTTTGGTATAATTAAGATAATGCCAAAACCCCCACAATATCATTTGATACTAATAGAATGTCAATGCCGTATTTTTAGCAAAATTGAGGAAATATGCGATGGTAAGGCTAAAACATAGTTAAACTGACGTGGACTGGCGCACTCCTAAATCATTTCGTGGGCGGAATACTGATTGGGAACCACAGGATTAGACATTTTATGGCTCCTTTGCTACGAAAAGGGTGTAAGGAATCATCTCTTGAGTACCATTAAAAACTGATCACTTGGAGGATTAATTAATTAGATAATTACTCATAAGCCCTGGACTTTTCGGCAGGAACATAAAGATATCTTTCCTCATTTTTGCAGCAGACATTAGGCCTGCGCTTACATTGACATCCGTATCGTGATCATTCCTACCTGCATACCAAGCACCATTCCAAATTTTCTCTCCAACTTCTCTGAAATTGGAGGATAAAAATAAATCCAATCAAATCACATTTACTCTTCGTCGTAAACCTGCCGACTGCTCTACAGTATACTTTAATAATGTGGCTCTTACCCCTGTAGAACAGATTCGTTATCTTGGACTACATCTTGACAAACGACTAACCTGGAATCCTCACACAAGACTGAAAAGACAGGAAACTGCACGCAGATTCCGACTATTACAGCACTTACTAGACGAACGGTCTAAACTTCCAACTCATTACAAAATACTGATCTACATGACAATAATAAGGCCCATCTGGACATACGGAGTTGAGCTTTGGGGCTCCACTAAACCTTCAAATTCCTCTCGTATCCAATCTTTACAATCCAAAATCCTTCGTAAAATCCTCAAAGCTCCTTATTTTGTTACTAATAAAACCATCCATAAAGACCTAAATGTTCCTTATGTAACCGATCTAGCCCGAACCCGATATTATTCCTTCCATAATAAACTCCCTAACCACCCAAACCCACTAGTTTCTAACCTTGCTTCCTCTTCCATTCCTGGCAATCCTACGAGGCGCCTGAAAAGAAGATGGCCTTGTGACCTAATATTGTAAACTGTTTTTAGAGTTCTACTACTCGGTAATTTCTTTACATCCTGTATCATATGATTATGTCATTATGATCAAATTTACTGGTTGTATTTTTTATATAGTTGTAAATATCAATAAATAAATAAATAAAAAAAAATCTTTGAAACAGGCAAACGTCCTATACAGCAGAGTTTCAAGAAGGCAATTTCACTATCAATATCTTTTACATCTAGCAGGTCTGCGGGAAGTAAAAGTTTAACTTTCGGGTCGCCGTAGACCAAGGATTCCCAAACGGTGGTTTGCGGACCGTAGGGGAGCGACATGAGCTTTGATGGTGGAACGCGGGAGGGTCAGGTAACACATTCTTAAACGAACACTTTGTTTCCTATCTTCTTATTTTTTGGTACATAAATTCTTTCATGCTATCATGAAATTGCAGATATCATTTTTTCATCCATATGGTCCATTTTATCTAAAGGTGTAAAAAACGTCGGCGAAGTGTTCCATTTTAGCTAGCAATTATGACATTCTGTAGAAAATTTAATAAGAATTAATTTTAAAAATATCAAATTTTCTGTGATCATCATTTTCAGTGACAAATCATTTTCTAGATATATACCAAAAATTAAAAAATGGGTCTTTTGAGTTTCCTCTTTCCCCCACCCCTTCCCGTTGATTGTAAATTTCACTCGTAATACATCCGATTTTTTACAGAAAGACTTGTCAATCTTAATTGTACTCGCTAAGGACAATCGATTAAGGATAATATTGGTAGTTATACCTTCATTCGTTGAATCGACTTGTGACTGGCTCCCATACTTTAAATATGAGTAAATTTCTCTCCAATAAAAATAAACTTCTGCAATACTGATAAAGGACGAATGATGAATAATATTTTTTAGAAACATAGAGCCAGAAAAATGCTTTTACCGGTTAAAATCCAAATATAAACAAACTTCCCAGAATTACTCATCGGATTGTAAATCAACAATCTTAAAATAAAATAAAATCTATTAAAAGAACCACTTAGAAATGTGATGTTATTTGGGATGTGAAATATATGTGCCAACAGCTTCAATCATACTTATAGATAAAGTCAAGATAATATAATTGTAAAAATATCATGTTTCCCAGTAAACCTAGGGATAGATGCATAAACCATTCTAAAATATATACTTGAATCGACATTTTGAGAGTTACGATTTAGGTTTTTTTTTTTTTTTTTTTTTTTTTTTTTTTAACTTTTTGACATCTTTACACCGAATTTTTCGTTATAATTCTAATTTTTAATATGAATAATTTATACATTAATCTAAAAGGGCTTCGCTCAATTGGTTCCTCCAATGAACATTACTATATTGCTTCCTCATTAGAACATGGAAATCTGAGGGAATTGATGCCTGGAGAACATTTACATCATCATAGCTATTGTGCAACTTATTTTATAAACTAAATATTAAAACAAATGAAAGGAAAAAAATAAATAAAGCTAATAATGCTGTAGATAAGTTGCCAAAACGAAGCATTTCTTTAGAATAGCCTGAGAATGATCTTGATTTAAGCGAGAAAGTCTAAACCTTTGTAAAATAGCAGTCAAATTCCTATTTGTTTTCCCCCAAATGAGGTCTAAAAGGTTTCAATAATCCAAAAATAAAAATGATATCTTTAGCTCTTTTCTTTCAACAAACTTTATGCTCAGTGTTTTCGAATTTAAACATTAAAATGTGTATATTTGGTTGAGTCATTATAACTATATACTATACATTTTAAGAAATAAAAATCCTTGAAAAACTGATTTATTAATGCAATATATTAATATTATTACTGGGAAAACTAAGTACCCTAATTTTTGTTTATGGACAAATTTTTGTACTCAATAAAGGACCGCAGAGGGGTCAAATTATGCTAAGAACTCACTCTATATTTTTAAATCATTACGAATCTTCCCTTTAATAAATAATTGAGCGTAGAAAGATTTTTCGAATGAATCTTTATTTTCCGAAATATTCTAATTCTCCTTTTTTGTGTAGTCAAACGTTCTACTGTTCTAAATTCTCGATCTATAAGAGAGAGCGGATGAATAAGTAATGGAATTGAGCTGTCCTAGGCAAGCAGAAGAAAAAAGATTCCAATAGAAGAAAGCTATGGAATATAATAAATAGCCGAATCGAACCCATTCAACACAAGTTACATTAACATATGTTACATACTTAGAAGAACTCTCAAAAAAAAAGAAGTCAAACTCAGAAAAAGAAAAGATATAATAGCCGATAACAAGTAATTTTATCTAAAACTACTTTACTGGAAGATCGCTAATTGACCGTGTGTATTATTAGTAAATGGAATATGGTCCAGGTGCGTTAAAAACAAAAAAAAAACCTCAAATGGTGACGGGTAAAGATACGATTATTTGGTGTTAATATACGTTTTGGTACTATTTTACAAAAAAAAAAAAAGTTCAAATGTTGGGAAAGCCAGAACTGACTTATATTATTATTATTGTGGTCTGTATTTCTCGATATTGTGGGTTGAGTATCTGTGGTGGGGGACCTAGAAATCCAACCACCTTCATATTTTTATTTATTTTTCCTATAATTCAAATATTTATAAATTTTCGCACTATACGTGGTATGCCAAAGAGAACCCACTGATGAGGCTCTCTTAGCACATCTACAAGCACCCCCAAACCACTCATGCCTGCCACTGTTGATTTTGGTATGAGACCATTCGTTGATATTATGAATGAAGTAGTGGTAACACCTTCCAATTTATATATTTCTTTCAATTCTATCGCCAATTCCTGATATTTCCTCACTTTTTCTCCCAAAGTGGAGCTTATATTATTATGACCCCAACATCAATGAGTTCCTTTTTTTTTTTAGATCTATAAGGAGGATGTCTGGCTTATTATGGCGTACTGTATGGTCCGTAATAATTGATTCATCCCAATAGAGCTTGAGGGGACCTTTTTAGAGGAGTCTATTTGGGTAGTACCTGTAATAAGGGCTCTTATCTTCAGTTAAGTTGTACTTCACCGCGATGGCCTAATGTAAAATTTTTGCCACATTGTTGTGCCTCTGTAAATATTCAGTACTAGCCAACACTTCACATCCACCGGTGATAGATTGGATTGATTCCAGCGTCACCGAGCGTAATCGAAACTTATCCGATGCTGTTGTGTCTTTTAGCACATGTTTTCAATATGATCTGGTGGCAATCCAGAGCTATACGATCTTAAATGGCAATCACAAATCCCTCTGTCTCGCGGAATAGCCTTCCAGATTTTAACCATTCAACTGATCTTTCTTTGTCTATGGAGGCTCCGTTCAGTTGGCTATAGAATCTCCCATCCAGAGACTTGCTTTTCCATTCTGTCAGTCATTCGTTTTCTGAAACTAAGTTCGGCTCATCCGCTTTGCTCAGGTTTAGTGCAGTCAGACCATAATCCATAGTGACGATTGCCAGAAAACACTAGTGGTTTTTGAATGAAAATATTGATCACAGACCACTTCAATGGATAGGGAAGTATGAATAGTCCTCGGCTAGGAAGGATGGAAATCCAATGGAAGGAACTCCTCAGTCAGTACAACATTGTTATCTAATATAAACCAGGGAAGGAGAATGTGATCACTGACCCGTGCGATAACCATAAATGCAATAGAGGAAGAGCAACCGCATACGTCAGGAGATGTACGGCAGTCCTTGCGAGAATGGACGCCCAGCGAAGGAGAGGAAGAAACGCAAAACACGATTCAGCGCGACCGTGAGGAATCTTCCGGGGACGACAACTTAACCGAGGGAAGGCCACCGGCGATGGAAGGGCTCGAAGAGATCGGGAATGACAAGGCGCGCCAGATGATTCTGGAAGACCAAAACTTCAGACCTGATGGACTTCACCAAGTATGGAAAGGCCTCGATCATCACTATCTGGTCGACACCAGAAGTCAGGGATGACCAGATTTGCCGTGCGCTGAAGGATGCATCCAAAGCTAGACGCACATACCTTATGGAGATTGGAACAGATAGGAGTGGACCGCACTTTCGGTCGTTGCTTGCTAATGGTAGAGACCCTCAGCAGAGCAGCAGTTGCCCTAGCGTACCATCTGAATGAAACCTTCCAAGCATTTTGACGGAAATATTTCCTGAGTGGTACGCGCAAAATGATCCAAAAGATATTCGGAAACTGCGACGTGTGCCTCAGCACTAAGTATGACCGACAACCACCTAAGGCACCACAGGAAGAAACACCCACCCCAGACACACCCCTCGTAGAGTTGCAAGTCGACAACTTTACCTGGAGAGGGTATAAGTGTGTTACAGTGATCGACCTCTTTGGCAAAGTCACTAAGGCATATCAGATTAGAGAGAGATCAGTGAAGTGCTGCGGCTATGGTTCCAGTTTTACGGAATCCCGAAAAGGATATCGTCCAATGATGGGCGGGAGTTTGATAACGCCAATGTTAGGGAGAAAATGAAGGCATTGCAGGTAAGATGGCATCTAAATATTCCAGGACACCCGAAAAGTTGGGTGGTATAGAGAGGCTCCACAATACACTAAGCGATTACTTGAGAGTGTACCAGCTGGATAAAGGCCTGGAGCCGGATGAGGCGATGATACGAGCTATAGCGGCCTACAATCACTCCGTTCATACGGTAACGGGGATCTCACCCTTCAAAATTCTAATCGGACTTCGGAGGCGCAGGCGCGATTATAGGAATACGGTGATTAGTGGAGAGAAAATCGTCGGTAATGGGATCGCACTAGGAAACGTGGGACAAGGTGCGTGAGAGACATAATTAGGGCGTCCGGGACATTGTAGGGAAAATCGGTATAGGCACGGTAGTTTACCGGAGAGTCAGCACTAACAGGACTAAAGGGCCTCAAAGATATGAGGGATCATTCAGGGTGATTACAATAAGAGAGCACAACATAGTCACGATAGAGAGTGTCAAAGATTCCAAAAAATGGAGAACGGTTCATATTGTACAGCTCAAGTTTCCTAAACAGGAAAGACAGGAGTGAAAGGTATCTTTTTGTTTATTTAGTGTTGTGCTATCAGTTTCAGAGAGGTTACAGCGATGATGTTCATATTAAGTTGTGCAAAGTGTATGTTTCAGTTCCTTTTATTATTATTGTTATTATTATTGTTATTATTACATTTTATTCTTGTACATAAGTATGTCTTGATTTTGTATAATATTTTTGAGTTTATGAGGACTGTTCATAAACTGGTAGAGGGGACTTAAGGTAGGACAAGGCCTGTATACTACCCTAATCCCAACTCTCATGTAAATAAACAATGATGTATGTAAGGAGAATTACGGAGCAAATAAAGTTAGTATTATTCTAGTAAGCGTGTTAGAATTCTGCTTCCCTTTTCCTTTTTTTTAAGTTTCTCTTCCCGAGTGCTCGTAAGTTTGAATGTTTTTTCCCCGACTCGAATTTCTGTCAAGATTTAACGGAATTCCAAAGTAGGGAACCAAAGATGCAATTGCACGAAACTCGGTCTGTACCTCTAACCTACCTTCATCGAGCTGAGCTATTAATTACTACGTAGGTACTGATAAGTTGTTTTCGAAGAATACCTATCTTAGCAAATCAATTATTTTTTAGGTGGATACAGGTGGGCACGTCCAGGCACACAAAACATATTAACCGGCTTTTATATGTAGGTATCTGCCTACATATGAGTATCTACAATTGGCATGACATTATTACACAGATCTTTAGCATGGGACCCTCATTGTAAACTTCCTCAACAAGGTTAGATAAGGTTTAAAAAAAAAAAAAAGACAGAATATGTTTTTATTCTTCAAATAAGTTGTTAGGTACTTATAGCAAAAACGAATACATTACCTCGGTACATTGCAGCAGGAATGTAGAGGTACCTCTTACTGCTACCCTGCTTTCACTTTGTTGGTTCGCTCTTCTAAAAATCCGAAAACATTTTATAACATTTCAACAGTTTACAAAATTTTTAAAACCCCTTTTTTGGGAAATCTTTCTCCCCACACTGGCCAACACTTTGAAGATTTTGTTTTTGCGCAAATTTTCGCCAGTGTTAAGGCCCTTTAAGATGCAGCATTCTGTACTCCTGAGTCTTGAATTTAAATGAACTCCCGTCGCTGGAGCTTGTTATGTTAACTAGAACCTTTTTTTTTTTTTTTTTTATAAAATTGCTAATCTATATTTTGTTATGTAGAAATAGGCAAGGTTATAAATCAAAACCACTTTCTGTCACTATTCCATGAAACATGCCTCACAAATTTCTTTGTGTTATCCAGTTAACATACTTTTGGTCTAAATACCCAACTACCATATAATCATATATCTGTTTATTTATTACTTATATTATGTTTTTCTGGCCATAGTTATCAAAATTTATGTTAGGATTACTAGTTTTATGAAATTGGGACAACTGTAAGCAAGAGCAGAACAAGAAATTGTCTCTAATGGGATGCACAGAAAACAATCGCTTTATAAGGTTCCATGTTTGATTTAACTTAATAATGCTCTGTACCTAAGGCTAATGATGACAAGAAACCAAATTTTACATGGAAATGAAACCGAGGTCAAGATTTTAAGAAAATCGAGACAATTACCCTAAATAAAGTGGAATTTCAATCAAAACATTTTTATGATTCAGAGTAAAACTTATTTTTCATGAGTAAATTATTAAAATAAATTTGGTGGAGGACGCATCACACCAGAAAACGTGGTGAGCTATATGCTACTCTCAGACCAGCACCGGAACGCAGTGAAGAGATTCACCACAGTCGTCCTCAAGAGGTTGAGAGAGGAAGAGAGGGCTTGAAGACATGACTAGCATCGAAACATGAAAATCATGCCAAGAAAGCGAGGCGACACTCAGCCATTTCCCTCCATGAAGTTTTTAGGATTTATAAGGATCAGTCAATAATAAAACAAAATATTGAGGTGACTTACATGCCTTTATTGTTCACATAGTCGTGCCTGAGAAAATATTTTTTTTATAAAAGAATTTTCTTAACTAATTATTAAACACTGAAATGTACAGAATATAAATTAGGAATAAAAAAATGACATATGTTCGTAAATATGATTATTTAATAATTGAGTGTTTTAACTGAATTGTTTGTATTCTGTTGGATACTATTGGTATGTAGAGAATTGTGTAGAATCCTTTACCATTGGTTTCTTAGGGTTTGGTAGTGGAAGTGTTGTTGTCTATTTTAGAATTATTACCTAAAGAAACCAACAGTAAAAGGTTCTACACAATGCCTGACATTCTAACATTTTCCAAAAGAATATAAAAAATTATGTACAAAAACAAAAATGATTATGCCATAACAAACAAAGATACAGCTACTTTGTCCAAAATGTACACAAACACTAAAGACAAAGACAAATTAGAAATGCAATCCAGTATAGTGTATAAAATTCTCTGTGAACAGAACTGAAGAAGTCTTATTTTGGAACCTCTTAACATTATCTAAAAGGGTTCATACACACAAATATAGTTGTAACTCTATAACGAATTGAATCAAACTGTCCTTTACCTTACATTTCAGGTAAACAGAACATGAATTCAAATTAATTTGACCTGACATCAAACACCGATTCAAACAAAATCTAAAAGAAATGATTTCTTTAAAAATAATTAAGAATCTGGCTATTCACAATAAAGTCAAATGCACAAAATTTAAATTTGTATTACTCTCATAAACACATAAGACATAATTGACAACACTAAAAACAAATTGATAAAATGAAGAAAAGATTGATAACATGCTAGAGAGCAATTAGGATATAGATTAAAAAAAAAAAAACTTACCTTTCTCTGTTTCACATTTACCCAGTGCAACTTCAAACCTTGTTTGTATTAGTCCTAGTGATTATTACATTTACGAATAACACTCAGATATAAAACAATTGTATTAATTTGTATTATGTACATTTTAGTGTTTTTATAATTAGTTATGAAAATTCTTTTTTTAAAAAAACTTGTATCACAGTAGGGCACGACTATAGGAATAACCAAATCTCAAAACGTCCCCTCAATATATTTGTTTTATTATTGACTGATCCTGAAGAATCATCAAAATATGTATCAACAACAGTCAAGAAAAAAACTATTAATATACTGTGTATTGATTACTTTTTGTTTTGATAAATTTGATGATATTTGAATGTTTTGATTCATAAACTTAAATATAAAGTAATAAGTTTTGACTATTTATTATTTATTAGTATCATATTTTCAGAGGTCCAATGAGAAATAAATGAGTTCAGAGGTAAAGGATCAGGGTAAAGATTTCTTATATAAATATAATTTTAAAGAATTGACAAAATATATAAGCATATAACTATAATGAACATAATGAAAAAATATTAAAGATAATAGAGATGAGATCAGTTCTGATAATGAATCTTTAACAATGGAAATTTATAAGCAAAAGATTATTTTACAACATACCAAATATAAGTAACACAAAATCTTCCATTACTGAAAATAAATATATTTCTTTCCTTTTTTTTTGACAATCATTTGACTAAAAATAGTTCTGTGTTTACAAATTCTTTTAAATTCCATAAAATATTTTCAGAGTTAGAGTAAAATTATCGTTACTTAATTTTAAAACTTAATGCCTGATATGTTAATGATTGCTGTCCTCTAATCACATTGAACAATAACTGCAGCCTGTAATGATAGTTCTAAATGCAGTTTTAATGACCATCCAAAGGAAATCTTGTAAGGACATGTTAAAAAGCAATTAATCATATCAAAAACATTTTAATTATGCTAGGATAGGCTGATAGTATGCCTCCAATATTTTATTATTGTTTTACTATGTTTTGGCCCAACAACTGGTAACTGAGGATGGCTTCTTAGGCAAAAACATTTACAATAATTAAGTGGTGGTGATATATTATCAGTCCATCTTAACTAAATGCATATACCTGCTTTCAACTAAAATTAACTAATAAATAAAACATTTTGTTCTTAGTTGAAAGAATAATTATAATTAATGATGTATCTAAGAATCATCATCAGACGTAAGATCAATTACTTCTACCTTTTCTTTTTCACAAGTCTTAATCATTATTGACGAGTGAGCAATATGCAGGTGTTTGATTACATCAGGGATGAGCGCAAACATCTTGTGGCAATAGACACATTTGTAGAAAAATTGGCCATAATCTCTTTTACCTGTTCATAGTAAATAAAATTAGGAGGAATATACATATCTGAAAACTGATTGTTATTAAAACGTACAATTGAATTAAATATTTGTTCCATACATTAAATTATTAAAAAAAATTAATGTTTCTAAAACTAAGAATACAAGGACTGTAGAGATAGTTATCAGGATTATAAATATCATGAAAGGCATCAAGAACAATCAAGTTGAAAACCAGATTAAGCAGAGAAGCAGAATCTTCATAACAATTAATTTTAATAGTCTTGATTATAATAACAAGAAATTTTCTTGTTATAAAAATTAATATGGTATAAACAAACAATTCGACTGTCTCTTTTTCCAAAATTCTAAAGACATGAAAGAAAAAGTGAGAAGTTTAACTCTCACAGCTTTATTTTTTAAGCTGTTTAAGCTTTTTAAGCTATTTCTAAAAAATATAGAAGAATGAAATTAAATCTGGAGATATAGTCAGTCCCAGTTGAAGGTGACACATTAAATAGATAGAGAGAAAAGAATTTTATTTACAGAATTATTCACATTTAAAGAAACTGAAAACAAAGAAAGTGAAGTAAGATGATCATATAGTAGAAATTCTTTCTACCTATTATCTTGGATTATAATTGGATGCAAACCAATTCAAGGAAATGAATAGAATACAAAATTACAACCAAAAACCTGCCTGAGAGCTTATCTAATTTCAGTGCATTCCAAAGGAATAAAATTTCCCTTTAAAAATTAAAAAGATAACATAAGTTACTGTGATACTACATCTTACTGTGATCTCTTTTTCACTATTATCCATTGTTACTCTTCTTGTATTCATTATTAATGATCATATATTTTGTATTTTTTATACCAGTTATTTGATCTAATTTTGCTTTTTTCATCTATTTATTTTTGTTTGTCACTTACTTCTTTTCAGTTCTATCGGGCCCATGGTGATCGACTAAAATGCTCCAACAACAAAGGGATCTCCGTCCTGTTTGCCGGATACAAAGTCCTGTTAAACATCCTCTTCGAGCGTTTGCTGCCCTCTGCAGTACCAGTGCGGATTCAGAACAGGTAGGTCCACGATTGATCAGATATTCTGCCTCAGGACAATTCTCGAGCGAGGAAGGGAATTCAAGATTAAAACTCACCACCTCTTCATCGATTTTAAAGCAGCTTATGATAGCATGAATAGGGAAGAATTGTATGGGGCTCTAAGGCATTTTAAGATCCCTAGCAAGCTCATAAGCCCCGTGAGGCTTACAATGAACAACGTAAGCTGCATGCTTCAGATCGGTGGAGAGCGATCGGAGAAATTCCCCTCAATAAAGGAATTAGACCAGGGAGATTACACAGAAGCCTTAGCCTACCTTCTCTTTGATCTTGCACTCGAGAAGGCAGTGAGAGATGCTGGGATATAGCAAACAACTTTAATAGATCTGTACAGCTCCTTGCGTACGCGGATGATAAAGATATCATAGGACGTACTTTCCAGGCAGTATCGGATGCTTTCCTTGCTCTGGTGGGTCCTGCGAGAATTCTTGGCTTGGAAGTCAATGCAGAAAAATTAAAATATATGTTTACAGGAGAGGTGTCTAGACCTGGAGAAGAGGTGATCTTCGGGGAATACCAATTCGAGAAAACTAATGTTTTTGTGTATCTAGGCTCATTGGTAACTTAAGACAACGCACCTGAACAAGAGATTCAGCATAGGAACATAGCAGCAAATCAGTGTTATTTTTCTATGACAAGGCAGTTCCGGAGTTGAGTAGAGCTTTCCACAACAATCCAAGCTTTGTCTTTATAAGACGATGGTGCACTCAGTCTTGGTGTATGGTTGTGAGTCTTGGACTACCTCCCAGGCTTGTGAACAGGAACTCCTAGTCTTTGAAAGAAGAATCCTCAGACATATATATGGTGGTGTTCTCATCAGAGGAGAGGAGAAATAAATACAAATCGATATAGTTGAGTGATGAAAATTACAAAACTGAGATAGGCAGGACTCATCATTAGGATGGCCAGTGAGGATCAACCAAGACAATTACTGATGGAGCCACTCCATGGCACCAGGAGAAGAGGAAGACCAAAGCTGCAATGGGCTGATGGTGTTGTTGCCGATGCAACAAATTTGCTGTAGCTTCGGAATTGGATGGTGACTGCAAGGGACCGAGACAATAGGCAGAAGCTGCTGGAGGAGGCCAGGATTCAACACTGGATTGTAGAGCCACGCTAATAGTAGTAGTAGTACTTTCATTCTTTATTATTTTTTTATTTACTTTTTTGCTTTAGCCTTTGAAAATTCCCCATATTTTTGGGCCAAAACATTGGCATTTACATTAAAAAACTATTACTTACATACAGAAAAATTTAAAAAATACATTTTAATACCTTTGGCTTATGTTTTCTTTCTAGCTTATTAATTGATTGAAAACCAAACCAAAACATTAAGCAGCAGCCATTTTTTTTGCTTTCATGTATATTTAGCATTAAGTAGAACTACGAGTTGTTAGTATTAATGAAGATATCCTAGACCATAAAAAAGTTGGTTGGGGGGTTGGGTTTGTTTTCCCTCAATGGACTCTTTTAGATTAGTAGAAAATAGTGCATTTGTATAAAGCAGAAATGTAATCATTCAACTACGAAAGTTATTTTTATAAAAATAGAGTTTTACTTACAGCGCAGTTCAGATAAAGCTATCATAATTGACAAGTTATTATTAATTATTTTCAATTCTCCTTTCGTATGGTGAGCAGTGAGATAGTTCCATAAACTTTTGATGTAGGGATCCATTTTCCTGAAAAGTACAATCAAGTATTTTTTATGTAATAATCTCAATCAATTAAATATTCTCACTATCCTAATGATACTGTAAATTAGAAATGATCCAGATATTGACTCATCACATACAATTATGAAGAACTATTATAATTAAAAATAATTATTCAGAATAAACAGTGCTCCTAGATGACTGCATACAATCTTATTAAAGACACCGTAATCACTCAATTTTACTTTATACTTTAATAATAATAATATTTCATTTACTGACTTATAAAACTGACATTTTAAAAATGATTTTATAAGTTGAATCACTTGACTATAACCTGGATAAAGGTTATGTGCCTCAAGCTGGGCTTTGGCTCATATAAATGTATGGTATTTTGTATTGCCATTTTACCCAATCTGTAATAAATCAAATAATGTGTTAAACAAGAGTGTTTTATTTGATGGGATGTATTTTAAAAAGTAAACAGTAAAAAAAATTATGGAAATTAACAATTTATAGCAACCACAGATTAGTATACCTAAATAATAAATAATATAGGACAGCTTTTAATATATTATGTAATAGACAAATCCTCTTGTTCAGTTTTTGTGGAAATTTTGGAACTATGAAACCATTACAACAAATATACAAATATATGAACAGGTTTAAATTTATATAACAAATTGGATTTACCTATGTTGTTTTGCACAGCGCAAAGCAGCAAATATTTACTTGAGGCTACACAGATATGATCCTATACCAGACAAGGATCCCATACAAATGACATGGTTGCCAACAAAGCAGGTTGAATAATATCGAGGTTCTCTGTAAAATATGTTAGTATCGATGATTAATGGCTTCTGGCAAGAATGTGAAAACCAAGCCATAATATTAAAAATAATTAGAACTTGGTGCATAATGCTCCTTTTTTTTCTCTCTATAAAGTTGTTTGTCTAATACGATAATACCAAAATTAAACATTATGGAATATGAACTATATAAAACATTAGATAAAAATTATAGAACCTTTTGAAACTGCTTGACTGACCAATTTTCATCGTCTGGCTTCTTATGTTCTTATCCCAAGCCCAATTAGAAAATATAAATATATATTCTAAAAAAAAAAAAAGGATTGATTCTTGACGAGTTCTAGATGATTTTATTTTTTTGTCATTATGACCATCCTATTTTTTCACTTTATGTATATTTAAGAAGTCTTTTCTACTTTATTTTTCAAATGCACAGTAGAGACTCAATCATGAACCCTTCTCAACCAACTCCCCAGAACAAAAATAAAAATAAATTAAATGCTGTGAAAACTCTAATTTGGTAAAACAAAATAAAATAGCCAAATCCGTGACTACTATAAAAATATGAAAAAATCATTTACATATTTATATGAAATGAAGTATCTAAAGAATTTTTAGTTTAAATTATATTGAATTGATCTAATAAATTGAATTTCAACATATTTAATATACATATCATCCAGATAATAAATTTTGGATTGCTTTTTAATTTTAATTAGATTTTTTTTTTTTTATATTTATATTTTTTAAAAACGTATTTATCCATTCAAGTATTTCCTGTAACCGGGTTTTTTTTTTTTTTTTTTATATTTTCCTCTTAATCTATATGTTATTCTTATTCTTGTAAAATATATCTAGTTGTTTGTTCTTGATAGACTGATCTACTGCTGTGACTATGAATGATGGTCTGA
>NW_027104636.1:336461-373284 GCF_000696795.3 Halyomorpha halys | reverse complement strand
AGATAGCAACCTAATGTATTTAGGCAGCATATATGAATAAAGTATTTCTCTCTACTTCAAATTAACTCACTCTCCCACTTCGCTGACCATGTCTTGGATCCAATTAGGATGAATAAATGAAGTTCTACTGTACTTCTCTTTTAGTCCACATATAATGTTATGTTTCGAAGT
Source organism: Halyomorpha halys (assembly GCF_000696795.3). Taxonomy (NCBI): domain Eukaryota; kingdom Metazoa; phylum Arthropoda; class Insecta; order Hemiptera; family Pentatomidae; genus Halyomorpha; species Halyomorpha halys. The sequence goes on along the minus strand of NW_027104636.1, from coordinate 373,113 downwards.
TGAAACCAGGCATTCAGAAATAAATTGTATAGTAAGGGATAGATCACAGTACTGAAGTTGATAGCAAACACATAAAATATATATTAATACATTTAAATTACTTCTCATACTAGTTTGAGAAAACACCTGTAAAAATTCAAGGAGATATTCTTTCTTCACATATATTTTACATAAGAAAACTACTTATAGATTACTTACTTGGAATCTTTATTCCAGCTTATAAAAACTAATTTTCCTGTCAATTTTCTTGGAATATTGCAAACTGAAATATAACTTCTATGAAATTTCCTAAATTTTATAAACTCTAAATTCTTGTTATTATTTTCTTCATAACATAATAAGACTTTCATAAAAAGCATGTTTTTCACAGATCTCCTAACAAATCTGTCATAGAACCCACCATCTCTTTATTATGCTTGATCATTTAATAAACCATAGTTTTGGAAACTGCCTATTTAATAAATATTTTACCTCCTTCCTCTTCTTCTATCCTTTCAAGTTTGTATTACAATTCTTATTTCATAAAAGTTATGTCTATAAAAGTCTACAGTCCCATTTTTTATGTCAGTAAATGTTTGATCATTAAACTCAAAATAAAAAGAAGAAAACTGTAAAACTAAATAATCTGTTAAAATTTAACTGAGACTAAAAAGAAATAAGCATTACCGAACCATTAATTTATTTCAATTCAAGAATTATTTATATCACAAAATTAAGCTTAGCTTGATATTAAATGATATTAAAGTGAAGCTTGATATTTTATATCACAAAAAATAAGCTTCCAACAACTAAATAGAAACTGACTGAATCTGTGGCTTTCCAATATTATATTATATCTTTAGATTATATTAGAATTAGAAATTTTTTCAATGAAGATAAGATTATATTTAAAATCTTCAGTACGGTTTTCAAAAATTGTTAAAAAGGTGTTATAAAGACTGGAAACGCCTGAGAAGCAGAGTAGAGAAGTCAGCTGACCATCTAACATAGAGAAATTCTATTGAAAGCATTTACCCAAATTGTTGCCCTTGAACTGGCTAATACTTGCAGAGAACTTAAATTTGGAAAGGGTGGTAGGTGCTTGATTATCAATCTATGACCAATTGCGGTGGTGTTGAGAAATTTCACTTCAATCGCATTTTTTTTTTTTTTTTTTCTGACCTAGAAAAATAAACATAAACAAATTAAATATATACAATAAAAATGGATGTATATTTGTAGGCAAATATTGATCTTGGTTTGCCAGAGTGGCATTATAAGATAAATTGCCGGGTCCGCTGAAGGTGGTGTCATCAATGATGGCATGAGTCTGCCGTAAGCATACTAGGAATAGGGAGGGGCTATTCCAGCTGGCGTTGATGAAGTGATGACTTCAGGCTGTAGAGCCAGAAGTCCCTCCCAAGGCGAGAACATCGACCAAGGGAACAGTGCTCTGCCACCCAGGTCTTGGTGGAGGGGTGATTTCTCGGAACAGTGGATTGGTACAGGCTTTCAGCCCATCAAAGAACTTGATGTGCCTACGGCCTATGAATTCTGGCACGGTTGGGAGTTGGAGCTCTGCACAAATTTCTCTGTTCCTGGCCCGCTGGAGTGATGTTCCTCGTACTATTCGCCTTAGGGGGGAGTTCTGGAAACTCTGTAGGTTGGTTAGTGTCATTTTGTAGAGGTGTCTCATTAGTGGTGCACCATGGAGCAGCATTGGACGAATAATGGCCTTATATATTTGTAGCTTCAGGCGCAGTGAAAGTTGTTGTGACGTCAGGAGATGGTAGAGCCTATGCGACTTCTGCCGGGCCAGCTTGAGTCTCCCCTTGGCATGACTGGAGAGGGTGAGGTCCCGGTCAAGAGTCACGCCGAGGTAGAGGATGGTGTTGGAGATATTCCGACCCTCGCCATCCACGACGAACCGCAGGGGTAGTCTGCTCTTCTTGCCCTTCTGAAAGGACATGACGATAGCATCCGTCTTGGCTGGGTTAACTCTGATGCCATCCTTCTTGAGAGCAGCTACGATGGTGGCAGAGGCGGCTTGTGCGTGGTGGAGGGCCAGTTCAGCTCTCATGCTGGAAGCGTAGACTCCTATATAGTCTGCATAGGGTGCTACCATTGCATGCCGATGTTTGATGGCGACCACTGGAGCTGTGAAAACTACGAATAATAGAGGTCCAAGCACAGACCCTTGAGGCACTCCGCAGGTGGTGGAGGCTGGGGGCGACAAATCTCCACCAACCCTGACCACGAATGATCTATCGCTGAGGTAGTTCTCGACCAATCGGCACAGGGCGGCCGGAAACCTGAACTCCTCCAGCTGGCGAAGTAGCAGCGGGTGGGATACGCTCTCAAAGGCCTGGCTACAGTCCAAGGAGATGAAGGCAGTTGCGTAGTTGTTCTTCATTCGCTCGATGGTGTGAGCCTGCAACTTCACCAAATGATGATCACACGAGACACCTCTTTGGAAGCCGGTTTGCTCGGGTGGTATCACAGCAGCCTTCCTACAGTGATCTATGAGGTGGTCGTGTATGAGGCACTCAAAAATTTTGCTCATGTGCGAGAGGAGGCTGATTGGACAATAGTGCTCTGGAGAGTTCCCCGTCTTCCCTGGCTTGAGGAATGGCACCACAATCGCACGCTTCCAGGCAGTTAGGAAGTAAGAGATCCTCATAGCTGAGTTGAAGATATTCAGCAGGTAAGCTTTACCCTTCCTGGGAAGCATCTTCAGTAGAACATTGGGGATCTCGTCAAGTCCTGAGGATTTTTTTCCCTTGGTGCGACGGAGTACCGACTCTAGACGGCCAAAAATGGAGAAAATGGGTTTCTCGACTGGGCTCAGAGGTCTTCCTGGTGGAGGCGGAGGAGCACTAGTCGTCCGCTGAGCATCCCCTGCGGCATAGCTTGAGGCCAGGAGGGCAGCCTGTTCACCCGACGTCATCAGGTTATTCCCATCGGTGAGATGCACAGTCCTCCTCTTGGTAACGAAGGTCCTGACCAGCGTCCAGAACTGTCTGGGGTCATCGTGGGTTCTGCGAAGCTGGTCATACCTGAGCGCCGTCTTCCAATTCTTCATGAGTTATGCAATCTGCCGGATCATTGCATTGATGGCGGGTTTTATGCTGTAATTCCCGGTGCGCATGAAGACATTGCGCAGGTTGTTTCGTAGGCCAATCAGAGCAAGGATGTGCTTCGGTGGCTTTCTGTTGGCGTTGGGGACTGGAGCGAATCTTGGGATGTTCATATTGGCTGCCCTCTTGATGGTGTTAGTGATCCACTCAACTGCTGTGTCCACCTCGTCCGGAGTATGATATTGGCTTATGGCTGGTAGGTCTTCTAAAACAATCGCATGAATATTTTTTTAAAATTTTACAAGTGGTTTGAGAATAAACTCAATGGGAGGAGCCATGTGCAATGTATGCATGTCAAGACAAATACTTTTGTAAATGTATAAGTAAAAATTTAGGATGAGATTTGATAAAATTGATACTGAACCATTTTCACATTGATCTTCCACTTTCCTCCAAGTGTAGATAAATCAGAGGAGTTCTTTTGAAAACATAGGAGCATTGAGGAAAATACGTTTGCCCATACTTAAACTAAAATAATGGTTGGAATTTTTTCTAAAGTATATTGGATCTTTTGACACTGATCAACAACTTCCCTCTGTAGCAACACTGCTACTACCGGCTGGTCATCAAATAACTATTGTAGAGCCACTTGCCAACCTGATGCGACCTAACTTCCAAGATATGAACCACTATAGTCTTCAGCCAAGTTACCTTAACATTAATTTTCAACAATTGTATAAATACTTTTTCTAAACTTGTGTATAATTATTTATATTATTGTTATATTCATAAATGTATAATTTGAATCAATAACGATTACAATAGAATATTCAGATCCCATAAAAGCTAATGTCGTAATGTATCATCTCTCAATGGTATTTTTAAGCTCAGAAATGCCACTATGGTAATCATAGAAAATAGAAAACCAACTACCAATCTGTCTCATGGATTCACCTCTTCGGGAGGCAGTGAGTAGTAATAAACATTAGTGGATAAGTATATTCTGGATCTATTCTTCTTTCTATATCCTATGCCTTTGATCCACCAGGATCAACAAAAAATACCTGTAGCACTGGCTAGGACCTTATACTTGTTCCCTTAGGACTTATCATCCCGTACAGACTGTTATACCTTACAGCATGGAGTTTCCATCCTGCAAGGACTTAGGGTGTAAACTCATAAAATTCTCCCAACCAATTTATCTCCGATCCATTGCACCCTATCTATTGAACATGCATAATAAGTGAGGCCATCTGATGTGGAGTACCTCACTTCTGAAATTGGGGCCAGAAATATTCAAATAACTTCAACATCTCCAACTGAAGTTCAATGCCAACAAGTTGTTATCGAAATATAGATGTGTAATCCAATATGCTGGTAAGACACCATCAAGCAACAAACGGTAAGACACAATCCCTGAAAATTTCATCAAAATCGTATTTGTAGTACTAACTGTAATGCCCAAACAAGGATTTGACGACAGACAGAAAGACAAACACATCTCCAAATTTTTTCCATGATGTCTAAAACCTAAAACATGAAGGAATATTTTCAACTCCCTCATGTTGTATATGTAAGCAAAAGTAGAAAATGGAAATTCATAAAATTGTTCCGGGACTATCAATACACTAATCACCAATTTGCCTCTAGCTTCAGGCTACATAGGGCGAACTATTTCTAAATATATGTATGTATGTCAGGGAAAATACGTTTAGGCAGGCCTAAGCGAAAGTTTGGGGTGTGAATCGACGAAATGGATGGACGATGGAGGACCATTTTCATCCCGCTACGGTGGAGCCAAAAGAGCGTTTGGAGTTCTCATAATCCACCCATTTTCAGGTATATAACCATATTTGAGTAAATAACTCAATCGATTCTCAAGTTTGATGACAAATTATTCACCAGCAACCGTGATTCGTTTGAAACAATTTGAGCTCAAAATACCGAAAAAGTATTGTTCTATGTGAGTTAAATCTGTCTGTCTGTTGCTTTGTAGCTATTCTTAGATCGAACTACTCAATCAATTTTAAATTCAGTGTCTCCAGTCACTCAATAATATCTCGTCAGTGTCTTGAATCAATTTGAGCTTAAAATATTGTATTGCATTTTATAACCTCCTTAAATCAGCTGATTGTTGAGTGTTGCTATGAGCTAAGATTATTTTTTATCTTTATTGATTTTCGGGTATAAGAACAAAATTCTAGTTAAATAAAAAGTAATTTGTTTTAAAAACATACTATGGAAATAACCCTATCTATCATACGGAACGGGATGTCCGCAACAAAACGAAGCTCAAGGCTTATGAAAACTCAATCAATATACTTTCTTCATCTTTAATTTAGATATTTAGAGCTTTCGGTGTGTAGAGATGCAAAGGCCCACGGTACTTACAAGGAACAGTAGCCTACAGTGGAAGTACTATACCAAGTTTCAATAATTATAGAAAACTTCACTAGTAATCCAACAATGCGTTTAAGGAGAGGCAATATGAAACACCGTCTCAAGTGACTAATAGGGTTATTTCCGAAGTAGTTTTTCTAAATTATTTATTTTGCACTAATACATAACTTTATGAATAATCGCATGAGCGGTTTTCGAAATATAGATGTGCCAAGGAAAATATGATATGGGACATGGAAAACGTGATATGAGACCATCAAAGAACCAAACCCCTTAATTCCTTGCAGTTTTCATCAAAATTGGATTTGTCTATAGACAGACATGGAACCAAAGTTGTTTTTTGATGTATAAAATATAAAGTGCGAGTAGTAGTTTTCGATTCTCAAGACACTAATTGTGTTATATTTCCTACATAAGAACAAAACTTCCCTACCATCGGTATTAAGGAAGCAAAAAACTGTCTGAATGATGATTTTAAATTTTATCTTTTTCATTTAGAATTTGCTACCGTGTTTATAATGTTAGGGTTATTTCCTTGTTAAAAATGCGACTTATATATAAAACGATAATCTCTGATATTACGAAAAGAACGCTAACATTAATTAACATAGCCCCTATGAAAAACATAGCTGTCAAGAATAATTTAGTTTAAGTAACTTCTTCATTCGGCCAACTATTACCTCATCACTCTTCACGAATCATTGAAGATTCCTTTCTCTTTGGGACTCAGTTTCTCTGCATCGAGTCTTGTGTTTTGAGCGTGGGTCTAAATGTTTTTGGTTTTATGATTAAAATATTTTACTGTTTTTTACCTAAGTGTGAGTAATTTCTCTTTGTGGATTTTGTTTTAATTATCTGAATATTATGACAATTTTCTGGTTCTCTTTATATTTAGTTGTTTGTAAACCGGCACTTTATAACCTTCTGATTTATTCGGTTTTCTTTATTAAATTATAATTTTACCTTGTTCCAGATATTTAATTTGCTGAAGGACTGAAGAAATGGATATTAAACCTAACCACACGATCTACATAAATAATCTAAATGAAAAAATCAAGAAAGAAGGTAGTATTAGTTGCATTATCTGTTATGCCTATTTTCCATTTTGCTGTGTAAATACTTTTGTTTTCTAAGATTGCTTCTCTGCTCTGTATACGATCAAATATTCAAGTGTGTTAAATTGAATACAGAGTGAAACAAATCATGTTCAGCTTTAAGTTTAACTGTTAACTGGATAAGTATCAGGTATTCAGTAAAATTGTCCAGTTTATTGAAAATTGTTTTCTAATAAAACACAGTTACTCTTAGTTTTTTATGTGTCAATTTTGCGATAATTTCATTATCTACTAGAATTATTTAATATTATCTCGGAGTGTTTTAAGTCAAATTTTATTGAAGTAAAGAGCCCTACTCAACAAAAATGTTAATACATAAAGATAGCCATATTTAGTTCCCTTTAGAGATTAACAAAAATAGAAGATATGAAAGTTTTATTTTTCATCTACTTTTACTTTTTACATTTACTTATTAATGAATTTGATGAAAATTTTTTTTTATGATTATATGATGAAACTTCAAAATAACAGAGCGATTTAAAGCAGGCACTGCTTGTATTAATAACTTTTCATACGCATCTCTTGGATGACTCTACAGATGCTTAGGGAAATAAATATCTAAAAGTTATTTTTTAGTAAATTTTAATATTGTGTTGATGTACTTTCTGTAAAGCTATTATTTAATTAACAATTATATACTTTCTTTTGCATCATAATAATTTTTTAACTTAAATAAAGTCGTCAATTGCTCATGAGATGGAAGAAGAAACTCTCAAAGAATCCTTATGAATAGAAATTAAGCAGGTAATTAATGATTAGAAGTACACTATTTGAGAGGCTATTATATCAGATAAATGATTAAAAATTTGGAGGTGTAGTGACTTGGGTCTACAGGCCATTTACTATTTCACTCTCAACTGGCGAGTTTCTTTTTCCACCATCTTAGTCTATTGACTTCTTGAACTTCCTCTTCTTCTCATACCTTAGACCTTTTCATCCACTGTTATCCATTGAATTCTCTTGAGATATCCTTTTTTAACTTTTATCTAGAATAAGTAATAATTTTGGTTCAGAACAATTAAACAAGCCTTGCCTTCATTATGGTATCTATAATAGAACACCTATTTCCTGTTACTTCTTTAATATTATTTCTCTGTTTAAAGGGACTCAATGTTCTTTCTCTTTGTTGCAGAGCTGAAGAAATCACTTTATGCCATATTTTCTCAATTCGGTCAAATCATGGACATTGTTGCGCTTAAGACGTTAAAGATGAGAGGGCAAGCTTTTGTTATTTTCAAAGAAATTGCCAGTGCAACAAATGCTCTAAGGTCAATGCAGGGTTTCCCATTCTATGAAAAACCAATGGTAATGATGATGTTTATTATATTAGTATCTTACTGTTAATAATATTTTAGTTGAATTTTATTTATCTACTGGTAGAGAACTTACTAAGTGCTACCTATAAGTTCATTTTACCCCGTTACAATGTATACTTTCTAAATCAGCATTATGTACTTTTATAAATTTTCTTTGTATTTTAAAGAATTTTATTTTCCACATATTTTTTTCTTTGCATGATCTTGACAACTCAGTGCAGTATTAAATATTTTTGTAAATATTCTTCAGTTTATTTTCTGTTATATGATTCATGGTATTGGTGAGAAGTAAAATCCCTCACCAACTTAAAAAAAGTACAAGTATTTCAAAACAAATGCCTCGGAATTGTTATAACTATTCACATTACATTAGAATAACTAAAATGCACTCAAAACTAATTAAAGATGCCTTTTATGAATACATATACAAATTGACCCATTTCAAGGTATTCCATTATAGCAAAAATGGGAAATTATTCAAAAACAATAACCCATAGATATAAACATAAGATACCCAAACATGTACTTCTGTTAAAATTCATTTGTAAATAATAATGATAATCTTTATTTATTCTGGGATGTCCCTTTAGAATAACATAACAAGCATCAAAAAGGACCTTAAAGTAAAATAATGGAATAGTAAAACATCATAAAAGTAATAAATAGAGAAAGAAAAAAAAAAAAGAGATAATAATCATTAAAAAAAAAAAAAATTAATGCTTAAATAGCTTCAACATTCTGATAAATATTATAGACATTCAATAATGTTTGTATTATATGAAAGATAATAAATACAGTAAATTGATAAAGAGGAAACCATTAAAATAAAACCAACTATTATATTAAAAATTATATGAAAATTTACTTCTTATAAAATTAAATGAAAAATAGAAAACAACAAGATACATAAATGGACTGAAGTAAATTACCAAGGAGCAGTTTATATTTATATAAATATTTCAATTTTTTATGAAAAATAGTAACATCAAATGTAAATGAAATAAAAAAAAAAAAAAAAAAAGAATAAAAGTAACAAAAAATAAATCTTCTAGCAAACCATTAATGATAAGATATTTTCTAATAGTAATAAAATGAAAAGAAAAAAAATAGTGTGTATTTTATTATTATATATCAATTTTTTTTTCAATTTATTTTTATCCAATTGTATAAAATAGTTATGCAATAAGTTGCAAGAAAATTGTATTGTATAAGTGTTTATTCCAAAGCTGTGTAGTGATTATTGTTATTTTATATTTATGAAATAAAAACTTGTATATATATCCGATAAAAAAGTAATAAATCTGTTCATTTGCAGTCCACGGCTTTTTCTTAAAACTACCAGCCCAGCCCAATTTTCTTGAGATTTGGGTTTTTATATGAATATTAGTTGGTAGTTATAGAGAAAAACCGTGGACTGCAGATGAACTGGTTTATTATTTTTTTTTATCGGATTTATGTGTTCTACATATCTTGAAATGTGAAACCTCAAATTTTTAGAGGGTGCTAATTTTTTTGTCATCTACTATGGTTCTTTATTGAACGTGATAAAGCAATGTACTACTGTAATAAATGTAATTTATATATGTTGTGTGTATCAAACATTTATTAATAAAAATTATGAAAACGACATGAGATGTGATGATAAACAAATGAATGTTACAACATGCATATTGTATGTCCATGTTAAAAAAAAAAAGGGTGAAATATGAATAGAAAAACTTTAAATATTTATTTGTCAAATTTAAAATAACCATTTATACTTTTTGAAGTGTAAATAAGTGATAAATAAATTACTTGATAATAAACTATGTATTTCCAGTATATATTATGGTTTTTTTCAATTAAAAATTCAAATAAATTATTGTCTTTAACCATTACTATTAGCAGCGTCATTATTGTAATAAATTTTAATTACTGAATTATAATATGAATAGGATTAGAAAATGATTTAAAAAAATTTATCCCACAAATTTCAAAGACAAAAAATCACCTTTTATCACAAAAAATCATTATATTTTAATAAACAAAGAATAGTGGTCCTTAAAAAATTGTTCATATTAGCCCGAATTTTTATTACTGTGACTGTACCATACTATTTTATGTTGAAATAAATTAATTATTGTTCTTTCCATTAATTTTATCCTTATTATTATAGAAAATTCAGTACAGTAAGACAGACTCAGATGTCATAGCTAAACTGAAAGGAACATACACTGAAAGACCAAAGAAGATAAAGAAGCTGCCAGAAGAAACTGGGATTGAGAATAAGAAAGCAAAGAAGAAGGCTGGAAAGGAGCAAGCACGAACAGCTGCTGCACAGCCAGCTCGTCACCCCCTCCATCCTGTTCATTCAGGTTTGACTTCTACTTTATTATTTTTAATGTTTAAAAATACTTCATTAGTATCTAATACTCTATAACTCAGACGGAAGGAGAGAACGAAAGGATCATCGATTTTAACCTATTTTTTTTATGATTCTACATATAAAAATATTGGATAACTGTCCTAGCATTTATTCTAATGGCCCCGAGGAGCCTAGAAAAAAATGATGTTATATTTTCGTCCTATGCTCAGTATTCACATAAACAAACCTTACTCCTCGGAATTTTATCCAAATTCAATGTTAGAAAGAAATTGTTTGAAAGCTAAACTTCTGCTCTTTCAATTTAAAAATTGAATCCTTTTGTGAGGGGAAAAAAGTAGTTTTAACCAAAGAAAACTTTCCAAATGTTTTCTTTTATACTTCCAGCTCTAATTTGTTTATGTAGATCTGTTTTGTGTCTTTTCATGACTTAATGGGGCCCTAAATCATGTTTGTGTGGATTGGTGGAATCCTGTTGAAGTTAATGCAATTTTTGTGACTTTTTGAATACAAATCAAAGACTCATGAAAGTGGAAATTTTGAGCAAAAAATTGTATTTTTCTATTTCTATGGAGTTGTGTATTTCAAGGTTTTTGAAGTACAAAAAAGAAATACCAACTTTCTTTCTCCCTAGCAACATATTTTACTTCACTTTGCTATGTCAGTCTGTCCAAATTGTTACAATATAGTTCTCATATTATAGTAGTGTTATTATGTATCAATTTATTGTGAAAAATAAAATGAAAATATCTGATTCTATTAAATGAGTTTAAATGTATAAAAAACCTATATGCTTCCAGTAAAGTAGGCAAAAAAATATTTTTGTCTGATTGATCTTTAGCTTCCTTTATTACCTCCAAGTATGCATGTTTTAGTAATCAAAAAATATTATATCTAGCCAAATTAGAAAAAAACAGACAGCTTGTAGGCATATTATAGCTCGCTTTCGTTGATAATTTATCCTGCCTTTGTAATTTATACTACAACTCACTAACAGACTGCTAGAGGGTAATATTTTGTTGGAAAAGGTCAAATAAGCTCCTTAATCGAGGTTGAGATCTAACCTTTTTTTTTTTTTTATCCACTTTGTTGGAAGCTTCTCAGGATTTTTGTACATTTAAACTATTTCAATACCAATGACAATGTTTGTTCTTATCCTACACAATAAAACAAATCAATTGGTAAAAAAATTGCTAAACTGATATATAATAATTTTTTTTTAATCATTGGGCCCATTGAAACAAATCCTAGGACACATGTCCAATATGTTTTGGTGTAGAATCACTAAAAAACATTTTGTTTAAATAAGTTACCGCTCATCATGGTCTCCTCTTGCAAAAATTAAATAATTTAAATTCAACTTACCAATAGTGCTATTTTATATCACTGATTTTACCATTTTCTCAAAAACTGCTCATGACAATTTTGATTAAACTTACCATGGGCTTTATTATCATCTAGGCCTTATCCTGATTGAAATAACAGAGCTTAAATGCTAATTTTTTTTATTTTTTAACAGTCATTTTAATTTTTTAAATTTGAAATAATTGAACATCTTTCATTATTAGCAATAATAAACAATGGGTACATGTAAAATATGGAAGGATTTGATTATTAACTAAACAAAAAAGTATTTGTTTTTGTGCTTCCATTGTTGTTATAAAGTAAAGTGTATATGGTGAAGTTTATATTTATATTACACTTGATAAAAATATATTCTATTCATTTTAGGAATGGGTTCTGCCAATGTTCCTGAGCAACCTCCTAACCAGATTCTCTTCTTGACAAATCTTCCAGATGAGACTAACGAAATGATGTTGTCTATGTTGTTCAATCAGTAAGTAGAAGTTTATATTTTCATTTACCTATTTAGACTTACATTTTGGTTTGCTGCTGGTTTCAATAGTCACGATGTTGACATTGAACTGAAGTTGAGTGTTTGTCTCAGTTGTGTCTGTCTATTTTGTTTAAATTTTAAATCATATTTGACAGTGTGTCCCAACTTATTCTACGTTGAAAATAGTTGTCTGTTAAAACTCCCAATTTTTCATATATTTTTTAATATCATGTTCTTTTGGTGTCCAGAATTTTTCAAAGTAGCTTAAGTAGTTGTTTAAAAAAAATAAATAAAATAAACAAATAAATTTTTACTTCACAATACTTTTTACTAATTTTTATTATCAAATTATTATAAGGACTTAAATACCCTGGCAACACTGTCTCATTGTAATTAATCCAAAATAAACTTGATTTTGGTAACCCAGTAGTCACATTTTATTTCTAATAAACTACTTTTGAAACTGATGAAGAAAAAACTAGTGCAACCCTCTCTAAATTGTATTGCTATGTCGGCTCTTATGATTTTGATGAAATTTCAGTCCTTATTTTTCTGAAGACAGAGCAGTGAAAAAAGTTATTTAGAAAAAAAACTTTGTCTATAATTCAAATAGTACCCATTTTATTGCAATTTAAATATATGTTGGTACCTATATTTTTGAAGTATTTTGCAGAGGTTCTTATAGTAACTTGTCAAAGTTTTATTAGTTTTTCATATAATTGAAAACTATTCATCTCTTGGAACATTCTAGATCATGGGTTTCCAAAGTGGATGCTAAGGCATCCTGGGGTGCCCCAAGCATATGCCAGAGATACTGCAAGTGAATGCCACTTTCTCAAAATATATAAAAAAAAAAAAAAATTAAAATAGCAAATATACAATGTATTTCAGTATCTCTTTTGCACCTTTTTTTTCATATTTTCCTATATACTCAACCACTCCAAGGATAATTTTGGGAAGATTTTTATATTTTGTTAGCTCGACAGTGGTGTCACGAAATTTTTATTTGATTTCCAATCCTTAATATTTTTTTAAGCCTTGGTATGATGAGTACTGACTAAATCACTATTAATTTAAGCAATAAATCATTGTGTAATAATTTGCAAGATTTTTTGAGTTGGATTTTGTATTTTCTTTTTCAAATTTTTGTCATTTCCCATATAGTCATCATTTTGTTATAATCTACATTTTCTTATTATTAAAATCTATACTTTTAATGATTACTGGTCTGTTATAGACAAATAGCGTAGCCACATATATTTGTATGCTGTTTATACACACAGCGTATATATATATATATTATAATATTAGCCTATCACTGTTTAATATTTTAACAATTAAATCTGAAGATTTATGTATGAATATATACATCAAAAATAAAATTGTTTCAGGTTTCCTGGATTTAAGGAAGTGCGTTTAGTTCCCAATAGGCATGACATCGCTTTTGTTGAGTTTGAGAATGAGCATCAATCAGCGGAAGCAAAAATGGCCCTCAATGGGTTCAAGATCACTCCTACACACGCAATGAAGATTTCTTTTGCCAAAAAATAGTGTTCATCCATAGATCTAGTGATAATCACTACCTTTTTATATACATTTTTATATTCAACATCTGACTTTAATTTTATTTTACATTTAAGCTATAAATAATGTAATTTTCCACTTGCTCACTTGGAATGTTGATACCAGTATTTTTTTTTTTTTATTTATTATTATTATTTTTTTAAAATTCTGTTTGAATTATAGATCCAACTAAAATATAGAAGTTTTTCTTTTATGTATATACATTTATAAACTCATTTTAAATAAGATTTGTAATTTTGTAGTATATAAAATTTACAAAATAAATATAGGAGATAAGTTTAATTTTGATATTAAATAACTCTTTCTTTCTTTTTTATTTTTAATTGCTTATTTAAAAAAATTAGGCTTTTTTTAACATTTTTCTCTAAAGAATCTAATCTATCTATCTAACTTATTGTAAATATGTAAAATGATGAGCATTAGATAGTTTGAAAAACAAAACAAAAGAAACATTATTTGAACTGATTTAAGATTCCTTAACTTAAGATAAGGTTAAGTTGAATTCTAATTGAGTTCTATGTGGTGATGATTGTAGTTTTAAATGTTATTAAAAATTGTTGTGAATAGTTTAAATTTTTTTTTTTTTAATGTTATCACACTTATTATTATTTCTACTAAAAAGTTATTTTTTTTAAGGCCTTATCCCAATTTTAGCCACTTTTTCAATGTTGCTAAATTGAAAAACTAATATTCTAATTTAAGTCTCCACTTCTCGTTTTAAATAAATGTGTTAAGGCTATATGACCATCGTCAAATCAGGGTGGGTTGGCCGGGAAGGATTGCCTTCTATTATTTTTGGTGGTACAATCCCCTCTTGAGAGATTGTGACATGTGGTAAATCGACCAATACTACTCGTTTTAAGTGTCTGTTTTAAAATTAAGATAAGATAATGCAGGCACAGAGGGCAGATTCATGAAATTTTCCAGTTTTAACCACTTTTCAATGTTTTACTATTATTCTACCTTAAGTCTCTTGTCATCATGAGTTATATTAATGTCTTTATGTATTTTATACATAGTGGGTAATTTCTTAAAATGTATTATAACTGAGCTAGCTCACTGGAAACCCAGGCTCTATTATTTAAATTCAGTGTGAGCACTTTTTTTTTTTTTTTTTAGGGGCTTAAAAATATAATCTCCCCTGGCCCCTTATGGTTTGTACTCCACTGATAGTACACAAAATGAATAAATAAATAAAAAAAAAAAGTGGCACAATCTCATCACGTGAAGTGAATTTATTTTTATGATTGTGATTAGCAGCCAAAAAAGATTCAGTACTGAAATCTTACAAATTGTACTTCAGATGAATAGTTATGCATGATAATAGATGAATAAAAATGTATTCTTATCGTTCATGAAATTAATTCTTCATCTCATGAGAACTTATAATTTTCACAAGTTCCAACAAAGTGATGAAACATTGAATGGTTTAGAAAATTGTGTAAGTGTAAAGCAGTCCATTCACGGAGAATCCTGGCCTCTGAGGTGTCCGACTTTCGTCATAGTAGACACTATTTTCTATCAATTGGGTAGCTGTTTGAGTGGGACACTAGATGCTTAATTTCTAGCATCTAGAGTCCCATTCAAGATTGAATTTTGGGTGTTACAAGGGTATAGGTGGCTTTCCAAGTGGGTTAAAAACACCAAATGCTTGATCCAAGATTATTTTGTACTTATTCTCAAAATAAAAACTGACTAATTATTCAATTTATTATTAGAGTGAAGGCTAACTTATACTATAATTTACCTTTAGGTGTTATAATTCTACGCAACGCTCCTTAGCTTTCTGCAGCAAAAAAACATTGCCATAAGAAGCAGACACCTTGCTGTTGAGATGCTTCTTTACCACTAGAAAAAAGCATTGAATTGTACAAATTATTCTTATTCAAAAATTGTTTTAACCTTATGGAAATAAGAAATCAAACAGGAACTCACATTCTTAATGTATGAATGGCTTACTGATCTCTGACTCTAGCAGTTCACAAAAAGGGAAATGGGATCTTATCAGGACTGCCAAAGTATCGCTTTTACTAATATTGAAAGGGATACTTGACCTTTCTACTCAGAGAAAATTTGATTAAATTTGGTACTAGGCCGAAATATTATGAACTTACAGATAAAACTCCCATAAAGCTTGTCTTTGTTTTTCTAAACTGGTTTATGATATTATGTAAAATCTTTCTTTTACGTATCTCATCTACCTGATATTTTTGTGGCATTGAATGAATAGCCTCCTAGTGATGATTTTTACTTGTTTAAACTGCTGTTCCACCAGGATAAATTCATTTTGTATGTTTTTGCTGTTGATGTTAGAGTTATGCACAGCAC
This sequence comes from Halyomorpha halys, assembly GCF_000696795.3. Lineage (NCBI taxonomy): Eukaryota > Metazoa > Arthropoda > Insecta > Hemiptera > Pentatomidae > Halyomorpha > Halyomorpha halys. The sequence goes on along the minus strand of NW_027104636.1, from coordinate 357,115 downwards.
CTGTCAATGATTAGACACTCTGGATGTCAGGTGTATGTACAATCTTTAATAGAGTCCTCTAGTTGTATATAATATGATTTCCAATCTGTACGTTAAGGATTCTTATACAGCACACTTATCTGACAAGTCATACCTGATGTGTTGATTGTTTGAGCCTGTTTCTTTATTTGCTTTCTATCTTAAAACTAATATTACGAGTTAGCAGTGTTATATCCATTACTTCTGATATGACATTAGAGAAAGAAGGTTTATTCCCTTTATTCAAAATGTCTAGACTGTTATTAATAAAATTCTAAAATTGATTCACCTCTTGAGTTATTATCTTTGTTGCTCCATCAATTTGATTTTCAATCAATCATCTTTACCATCATGTTGATTTATTTTATATTCATTGAACTATGATTGCTATTTTGATAATTTTAATGTCTTTGTATCTAAATAAGTTTAATGTTTGCTAAATGGATTTATGGAGGATCGTGGATTCTTTTTTTTGTTCCATATTTGAATCCTAATTTTTTTTGGCAGTATTATTGCCACTTAATTTGTAGATTGTATTTGTCTAGATGTCTTATGAAAGTTTAGAACAAAATGAGTGCAAAATTATGTAAAATTGTTTATTGGCAAGTGGAGTTAGGGACAACTTAGGGTTCATTGGTATGATGGTGTATGGATGGTTGGTTCAAGTTGAGATGCAAGGATGAAGTTGTCCAACTCCTCCAGATACCTAGCTTTTGTGAGAAACTCTCGGGCCAAAGGCGTCTCTGTGAGGCCATACTCCATTGCTGCAGACACCCAGCTGGGCAGAAGTTTCTCTATTTTCCTAAAAAATATATCATGTGCTATGGTTAAAATAAAATTATATTTATTCTATAACTACAATATTTATTCAATTTACACAATTTTACAAAATACTCTAAAAGATTTTTGTATGCATTTATTTTAAGTCTTATTTGATTATCTTGTTCTTTTCTTTGGTTAACAGAGTTGATGAGCACGAGGCATTAAAAAGGTAGTACATATTTTAACAGGTACTGACTACCAAATAACTTTTAAATACTGTTATGGTTTGAATAGCCACATTGTAAGATAGTGTAGTTGTTACTATTAAGTAATTGCCTATAAATGAAGTAATCTTCAATGTTATAAATAAGAATCATACCACTCAGAAGGTCGTGGACTAATAGGCGGTGTGGACCACCCAAGGACCACAGAAATAAGGTACTCAGCAGTTAGTAGGTAAGGCGTTGTCTTCACCACTTGAACCATCATTGCCTGATATCTTTTGGATCTGCTGTCTCTATTAAGCCGCATCAGTGTTGTCATCCTCCTGTTGAAAAAATTGGGTCATGCAAAAAATCTTACATTTTTAATACATTACATGTATTACAATAATACAGGTCATCAGTTCAAATATTAGAACAAAAAAATTTCTTTTCTTCTTTTTTTTTTGGTGCTAACTAATTACTAGTTGTTGCAATCTTTTTTTGGTTTCTATGACTACAAGTAACATTATTATAACAAAGCTTACTGTACAAGGCGAATTGGTTTGTTTAGATAAGGCAATGTCTTGTTTTTATTTTTTATTTCTTGAATCTACTATGTAGAACCATAAAAACAAGCACGTTTTTGTCCTAACTGATAAACTAAGCATTTGTGTAGCAATGCGTCCTGGAAATACATCTTAGTACTATTTCTGTTTCTAATTAATAATCCATTCTTGTAGTCCAGGGAAGTATGTACATGTTTCTTAAATAAGCAAATCTCTACCATAGAATTATTTGTCCTTCCATTCATACCCTTGCATCCTGCTTATCTACTCATCCCCTTCCTTTTCAGTACTCCTTACATTTATTTAATGTTCTAATTAAAGATTTCTAACCAGAACACAATTGTTTCTCAAAGTTGTTTTATCTGGGCAGAAATTTAGAAAATTTCATACTAGACATATTCTTTCTAGTTGATAATTCCTGTCAATCATCTTGTAAAATAAAATATTTATCCTTCATTGGAAAAAATCTGCAGTTACCACGGTTATAATATAGGAATAGTGAAATGTAAGCTAAGCCTATCTCTAAGTTACCTATACTTTGAGTTGTGATGATGGCGAAGATAAGACCAGGTACCAGTGAGTCTGTAGACACCCGCACTTTGCAGCCCTGCCAGAACACTACAGACTCCTTGCATATTCTGCAACCGGAATAGTTTGTCCGCCACGTTAATCCATCGTGCAACTAAACGTGCCCGCATCTGCAATAAGGTAGCTTAGCTAGGAAGGATATATAATATCTTATGTGTCAGCATTGAACTAATTCTCAACATACTTTCACAGAATCGATTCTTATGACCTCTGTAGTAATGAGGTTGGCAAGCCTGTTGGAGAAGGCTACGAAGGCCCTGAAGTTTGGGGCATTCCTGGCATTTCTTTCTTTCAGCAATGCTTCAAAATCCGAGGCTGGAATCTGTCAGCACATGCAGTTTCAAGTTTTGGAAGAGCAATACCATAACTTATTTAGTAACAGTTGTTTTCTCAACCAGATGGGGTGTATAACCAATCAAGCTAACTCAAACAGCTAACAAATTTTTACAAACTTCGGTTCATGATCAAAACGTTATTACAGGTGTTCCATAACTATGTACCTATGTTCAATAATTTTAGGGAAGAGATAAGAGGTCTCTAAACCCAAAGAAGTGTTAAAACAATTTTTGAAGAACAGTTATTTGTAAAGGTGAAGTTTATGCATCTCACTTTCTTGATGGCAGGAACGTACTTATACATTTTTAAAGTTGTTTTTAACTACTAATGACAAATTTAAACAAAAAATATTTGACTAAGTTGAATTTTCTATCTATATATTAAAAAAAATCCAACTTGTTCTGAAATTTAGGACAATTGTTCTCAAAGTCAATGGTTCCTTACAATTCTAATCTCTTAGATGATTCATATGTAGATTATTAGTATAATCAAATAATCCTTTTTGTATGAGCTGTAAAAAACATAGGTATTTTTAATGTATTTATAAGATTTTAAAGGATTGGGTCAGTTAAGTGGGTAAGGCACTTAAACCTGAACCCCTGGTCCCGGATTTTAGTCCGATTGCGGTAAAATTATTTATTTGGTTATATCAGGCCTGGTTTTACTCTGAAGTTGAAGATGTTCTTCTGAGGCACTCCTAATATTTATTAAGTGGGTAGTTAATCATTTAATGTGTTGGGAGAAAACTTGATGGTTAAGCATGGTCTTGGTCTCATCTCCTTTCATAACAGTTGGCCAGTTGTATTTCCTTATCGTGTAGTGAACCCAAGATATTTCTGACTTTTTTTTGTTTTTGTAAGATTTTAGATACTGAAAGAAGACGCTCTTAAAAAACTTATCTTGAGAATGTTGCCTAGGATAAAAAAAAAAAATACTAGTATATATTTGCATACAATATTTATATAGATACTTGTAATAACTGTAAGGAGGTACCCTAATAAACAAATCCTTGTCAATTAGCGTTATCTGGTAGGCAATCAGTGTGGAGTCGAAGTCCCAACTGGAAAGGGCAATGTCTGCTACGAGCAATGAGCGAAAATCTGTAAATCAAGTAAATGTTTATATTTATTCATAACGTATTGTTTTTACGGACTGTTCCAATGCAATGATTGTGCTTTGGTTTATTTTTTATTCTATTAATGGTAAAATTAGACTATTTTGAAAAATTAATGTTTCTATTAGATTTTTAAAGGGAAAAAAATTAAAACCCACAAAACATTACTTACTTGAAACTATTTTCACTGAACACAATTCCAGTTTTTATTCATTTTAGGCTTTAGATGCAGAAAACGTTTCTTTAACTAGAATTTGGATCTTGTTAGATTGTAAAAGGTACAAATATCTTGCCATTAAAATCATTTCTCTAAGTTCTAGTCTTTGTTATTTCTTCGCTTTTTTAGTTCATTATTACGAACGACTAAACCTTTGCAATTGACTAAGAAAACCAAATTATAGGCCACCAGTTAGTTTTTTGTGGTGACCGATTAGAAATTTCAAGCGGTTACTAAAGCTGAAGTGTTTGTAAATTTCTTTGAGAAAACGTTCTCCAATACAGAATGCAAAAGAAGTCTCCCCTTCGCAACAGCTCAGCTCTCAACTAATTCGCAAACCAAAAAGAAATCCAAGAACTGATTAAAAGGCTTGAAATAAAGAAAAGTCTTGAATATGATTTGATCCCGGTCATAGCAATAAAATGTTACCCAGGAAAGCTGTCGTTTTCATTACGTCAATTTTTAACAGTTGCCAGCGTTCTGGATAATTTCACCATACGTGAAAGAAAGCCGAACTTATAGTAAATCACAAGCCTGGTAAAAACGCTAAACAAATTGTCAGCTATAGACCCATCAGTTTCTTACCCATTTTTGGAAAATCTCTGGAATCAGCTACAAAAAAGCATCTTTCTTCTCTCTTTTTTTTTTTTTTTTTTTAATGCATCGAGATTATTCTGGATTTTCAATTTCGTTTTTAGTATAGCCATTCCACTTCTCACCAACTGGCAAGACTATTGGAATGTATAATAAATGGATTTGAATTGAAGAAGCATACCGTGGTAACGTTCTTGGACTTACGACAAGTTTTCGATAAGGTCTAGCAACAAAGTCTCCTATACAAGCTAAAGCGGGTGGACACTCCAAAGAACTTATACGATATTCTGTGCTCATTCTGAATGGTAGAACATTTTATGTTAGAAGAAGTGGCACGAACTCTACCCTCAGACAAATTCATGCCGGTATACCACAAGGTTCAGCCCTTCCTCCCATTCTGTTGAACTATCTTCACATTATCCAGTCCATACACACCTCCATAGCTATGTTCTCTGATGATACAGCAGTGTTCTCTCATCATGATGACATATGGATAGCTAGAAATACTTAGCAAAGTCACTTTAATGAACTAGAACAATACTTCACTAAATTGATGATTAGTCTGAACATTGAAAAATATGCTTCAAAAGTTTTTACTCTCAGATGCCCAACAGACCCACCGGAACTAATCCTCAGAGATAAAAATGTGAAATGAAATCCTGCCATTAAAACAGTAAGATACATGGGACTTTACCTCGATTGCCGCCTAACCTGGAATCAACATATCAACATCAAAACTAGGCAAAGTTAGGAATGCTATATTATATCCTAAATAGAAAATACAAATTAAAACCAGAAACAGCTATTCTTATTTTAAAACAATGCTCAGCCCACTGCTGTAGTATGGATGTTAAGTCTGGGAAGCGTCAACCTTTACGAAAAGGAAAAAATTACAGTCTTTTCAAAATAAAGTCCTAAGAAATAGCCAAATAAATCGGAAATCATAAATAGAGTGATTAGAGGATTATATCAAAAAAGGATCATGAAGTTTCTCGACAATTAAAGGAGCGGTGACTTACTACTTGAAGACTGAAGTCCAGGCTGTTGCAGAACATGTTGTTATAAATTCTATTATTGTCATTACTTCTATTTTATTTTAGTTCTGTTTTCTCTGTGTCATTTTTTCAAATTAACTTGTTTTCTTCCCATAGAGTGCAATTTTGTTAGGTCTACGAATGATGTTATTTTTGTTTTTAACTTTACTTTTCTCTCTTATTAAGAATTATTATTTTTATCTATTTATTTGATCTTAATTTTATTTATAACGTTGTATATAGTTAGAGTTAAAGCTTTTCATTCAGACATCTGGGAGATTTTTAGATTTAGCGCAAAAGTCACAGGTCACTCTGCGAATATCCTGGGAACTCACCATTACCACCCATTATTTTGTTTTAAAATGGCCGATTAATTGGGAAAAAAATAAAGTGTTTACAAATAATTATACTTATGATAAGGCTCTGAACTGATTTAGAAAAGTTATCTATCATTATTTTAGAGAAAATATTTTACACAATAAATCCAGAATAACTAATGAACAAATCTAGTTTCTAGATTAGTGAAATATCATTCTACTGCTTTTACAGGTATAAAACAACATACCTTGTTTTTTTTTCACCATGCACCCATATTTCCAGTCAACATTACTGAAAAACAGATCACATTATTTCATATATTTATTAGCATTAGAGAATAAATAACAACTAATGTTGAAACTTAACTGTGCCTGCTTCTTTTTGAAAAGCTTCAGCCACCTCTTCTTCTTTATTGTACCTGCAAAAAGGTTTATATAAACATTAATACGTAAAATTTTGATATAATTTGATAATAAAATCACGTTCAACTGGTCTGTTGAATAAACTTCCTCTTTCTAAGATAAAACTTCGTATCTAAAAAGTTCTTTTGGTAGCTTTGGAAAGCGCAGCTGCTAACTATATTGGATCATGGAAAACATATTGGATAAGGGAGATGATGTTTCCATCGCCAAGCCCATATCTTTTAATACTTTGTGGTGGCCTCTGATTGGACAAAATAAATGTCATCACGATGGTCTGCACAAATGACTTGGTTAGTACGAAAAAAGCTCAGCTTTGGAAAGTCATTTAATAATCTAGTTTTGTTTTATGGCTAGGAATTTTACATATAATCTTCAAAATAATTCTGCAAACTGTCACTAGCTAACTTTATATGGTCTTTATTTCATTGATATGTAGAAATATTCTTGTGATCTCACCGTGTGAGATGGAGAACTGGATGTCGGAGAGGTGGTGCCTCTGTTCAAGGTACGCCTCAGGGAGATTTCTTGGTTTGTACCAGAAGCCTGGGGTCCAGAACAGTACAGCAGGCCTACACAAGACAATGTCTTCAGCAGAGGTTGGAAACTTAATGAATGAGACAAAGGAGGTACTTACTCATACTGTTTGGAGTATCTTAAGAGGGACTCTGACGAGACAGAAGACTTTAGGAGGCTCTTTGGTATCGTAGTTGAGGTAGATGCTTCTCTGGTGCTCAAGCTCACCTCCGAACACCACCTTCTCATCTGAAATGCGAATCCAAATAGGTTTGGTCAACTTTGATGCCATCACGAGATAAACCATTATAGTTGTTAGGATGTTACTACCTGTGCCAGACGGGCCTGGGGGTTTGGAAGCGCCCAGAGCCCAAGGCCGGCTATCAGATGAGGCATTGCCTGGAGGCCGTACCGCCGTGGGTGTTGTACTATCCTTGACCGTTGTCTACCATCCATAAACATGTCTGGCCACTTTTCCTCTTCCTCTTCCCCCTACGAATTAACGGTTAATATTAAAGTTTGGCATTTAACGTTGTTCTCAAATAGATTTCCAAGTGTTGCGGTACCTTGAAAAATCCATTGATGTCTTCCAAGAAGCTTTGTGCCACAATGACTTGGGCGGGCAGGAAGAGAGATGTCGAACAGTTCTCGCTGATACCCGCACCGAATCTATTCACCTGGCAAACCTTTAGTTTTCCTCTGTGAGAAAATATTTCGTTCGGATAGTTGTGGATGGTAAACTTTTTTTTGTTTAGTCCATATTTTTAGGTATTTTGGACTAATTAAAGGAAACATAATTCGCTTTTTGATAAAATGATTAATAATTATAAAAATAAGTTCTCGACTGCTGCACTAAGGTAACTAGGTGGACCAAACAATAACACAATAGTGAATAAGCAAGTATTAGCAACATTTGTATTTTTTTGGAGTAATAACTGTGAAGAAATATTGATATTTTCACTTTCATTTGCAAGGAACAGAATCAAAAATTAGATTTAAGTTTTTATTTTTCGCGTTATATTCTATTTTTATATTTATATTTACGTTTGTTGAAAGTTAACAACTTATATTTCAAGATTAAATTAATGGAACTTGTTTTAGCAGGTTACATCATCTGTAAAACATAGGAGAGCATAAGTTACTACATATTGGCAGATATTTTTGAAGAGTCAAAAAGTTATTATACATATCTAAGAACATAAAAGTTTCTTAAATACACATTGTAGGTTTTGGTTTAAAGTTTCGTTTTTAAGCGCACGGGGACAGGAAGGATTGAAAAAAAGATCTTCAAGATTATTAGCCAAAAATTATAATAATGCAAAGCAAAGAGTTAATGAGCTTTGATCATAGACAAAGAATATCAATTGTTGGAGAATGTTTGATAACCATGATTAAAATGTACTCACTTCCTATTTTGGATTTTATTTATACAAAGCACTATCTGGTACCTCGGATGCAACAACATTAATTTAACCTCCGCTCATATAACAAGATAATTACTATTCCTCCTCTCCTGGCATAGTGTACTGTGTATTGTGAAATTCAATCTTGTGCAGAGTTTTAGTTACCTGTATCAATTTTTTGTTAATCACACTGCGACAGAATTTTTAGACAAATACATGGAATTTCAATTTTTTGGGGGTTTTATGCATGATAATTCATTATTATAAATATTGTGGGAGGCGAAACGACAAAAACGTTGATTAGAGTTAAAAAACATGCATAATAAAAAATGAAAAAAAAACTTCTGTTGATCGGAGAAAATTTTTCATCATTAGATAATATTTCAAATTTAAAAAAATTGTTTGCAAAAATTTGTGAGTAACTTACGATTTATTGGGCAAAGCCTCTGCCTCCCGTGGAACATGAGGTGATCCTACAGGCTGCCTCTTCTTCTTTATTGGCCAGGTCCCAAATTTGGACCCGAGGAAGAGGTCTCGTTCGTGCCACTGTACAGCACATAACAACACATTTGTTACCACACAAATGTTTGATGAACACTAGATCAAAATACATTTTGCCCTTTTTCTGATATTTCATTTTCGTCCACATAAAATTCATTTTTACTTGGACAAAATTAATTTTGCTAAGAATAACAAACATTCATACTCCTTTCCTTAAACAAGCTGCAAAAAGCAATATATTCCTTAAACATTTAAAATTTAGAATTCTTGCCAAAAATAATTAACAATACCGGTGGAAAACAAATTTTATCAGAAAATTGGCAAAATGTATTTTAGAACTCCTCATTTATTCTTTCAATAATTGTCTATCTTTCACAAAAGGGAAACTTAATTTTTATTAAAATAGTATGTGATTTTTAACCTGGAGTTTCACCCCCTATTTGGCTACAGATCCTACAAGGATCTGGGCCTCCTCAAGGACATTAAGCCAGTAATTTCTATCTTTTCCTCGTGTTCTTCATCTCCTTCTCCGTGTTCTCCTAAGCAGCTCGAGGTGCTCCTCGATGACATCTAACCATCTCACTCTAGGTCTTCCTCTGTATCGTTTTCCTCCAATTCTTCCATACAGTAGGCGTCTTGGCATTCTAGTTTTCGGCATCCTTTCCACTTGTCCGAGCTATTTGAGGCGTTTTTTTCCCCTCAAAGAATACTAGGTCTGGTTTCCCATAGATTGCACGGAGCTCACAGTTGTTCCTTGATCACCACGTGTAATTTTCTCTTATTGGTCCAAATACTCCTGAATACTTTCCTTTCCTAGAAAATGAGTCTCCCTTCAATCTCATTTGTCAATACCCAGGTTTCAGTGCCATAAAGTCTCAGGATGGTTTCATATCACATTTCTTTTTTTTTTTTTTAAGGAGTTTTAAAGTTAACACTTCAAAATTTCATGCAAGCGCTTCTAGCGATTGTGAGTACGTCGTCCGCATATGCCAGAAATAGTAAGAAGATGTTCACTCATTTTCATATGACAAGTTCTGATTGTCAACTTTATCGCATAAAGTTAAATTAAGATGAACTATTGTAGTATTTTTTCCCCACAAATATGATCGATTTCTTCATCGTACTCATATCCATTTCTGTGGTCAGCTGCAGAAGATTTACCAAACTTTTGGATGAGATCTCGTCGATTTGTCCTGTTTTCATTACGAACTTTACAGATTGGTGGTAACTACACTACACCATCTGGATGAACATTTTATCTCATAGGTGGTTGCTGTCTTCAAGGCTCTTGAATTACATAAATTATATAATTGCTATTTTGTTTCACTGAAGAAGGATGGATAGAAGGAAAGGGAAAGAAATAGAAAATATTCTCGTTTTGACGTCCTAAGAAAAATAAATAAATAAAATAAATGAAAAGAAAAGTTCTTCCCAATTATTCAGTCGAATATTTGTTCTGTTGTGAACTACAACCTACCGTATTATTATAACGTCTTTATTTGGATCAGAACTGTTGGTTTTCGCTTGCTTGAAAATGAATTTATCTCCAATCAAAGAGGTTATTTAGCTGTGAAAATTTCCTAAATGTCGGATTTGTCGCTGGAAACCTTAGGTATTTTTAACTTCATATTTGCTTAAAAGTAATTATATAATTATAAAATTACCTTTATAATGTAATCACATTTCTAAGAATATTCCTAATGACGATTACGGATAAAGGAATAATAAAAAAGATTTAGTTACCGCCTTATCAAACTGGAGCGTGCGAGCGTAATTAGTGACGGTGGACGACGAGGATCCGACGCTGGTCTCGGACTGCGTTGAGCTGATGAGTTCCGGGCTGAGAAGCCTCATTCGGTCACACCACAAGTTCCAGAACATCTCGAGAAAATAGATTACGATTAACTAATTAACTCAAGTCAGAAGGAATTTAAGTCATAATAAACAACTTTTATGTTATGTCACGGCCGTTAAAAAATGTTATACTACAGAATCAAACATTTTTTTTTTTGTTTGAATTCATAAATAATATGAAACTTAACCTTACTTGGACGTTGTTGGGGTAAAGCAGCTAATTTTTTTCTTCAATTTCTGGCCTATAACATTTAAGATCTGTTCCAAGGACCATTTCTGTCTGTCCGCAACCGTACGCAGCATGCATGTTACAGTTTTTTTTGTTTGAGGAACCATACAGTTTCAGTGGTTGTAGGGACACACCTTAAAACGGCACGGAAAAAAATCTGGGTACCTTGACCAGTATTTTTCCACCATAGGCCATTTTATGGTAAATAATACTTCCATATTTCTAGGAAATAATACTTTTCTGCAGATTTCTATGGGGTCATAATTACCTATAATTCAAGGATAATATTTGACCTTGGGAAATAAAATTTATGGGACTAAAAAAATATAGGCCTATATATCCAGGGAATAAACTTTTCGCAAGCGGAGCACAAGTAGAAGATCAAATTTAGAATTTGAAAAAATTATACTATACCATGATTATTCTAAATCCAACTTTACCTCTATTTTACATTTTCTTATGCACAAGAAAACTCGTAAATGATATTTTATAAAATTGATTCTGGAGCATTAATGATTTTTAGTCATCTTCTGATTTTCTCAAAAATTTGGCCAAACCAGACTTGCTATTTTCGAAATATAGGATCAAAGAAAATAAGAAAATATTTGTTGGAATCTTCGAAACTAGATTCGGTAAAGTTTTAACACTGGATGTTTAATTTGTAAGTTTGAGTTGAGATATCATCTAATCTTAGTGTTTATCACACGTTAGAGGAATTTAGTTGTCATGTGATCCTTACCTCTCTGCGGTTCCTCACGGCCAATTCGAAGAAGAGAATCCTTCCATTGGAGAAGTGGGCCTTGATCGTGTTCCTTGTCCGTCGACGGAACACGGTGAGAGTGACCGACTCGAGAGGTACGATCGACAGCAGTTCCAGACTCTCCGTTTCGGGGTCACCGCAGTTCCAAGGCTCCGCGTCTAGGCATGGATTGTCACAGGCCATGATCAGTTTATTGGGGCTGATACCTATTCAATATATCGCCAATATGATGATATGAAGTAGCAACCTTAAACCATTTGAGAATGCTTAAGTTGGCAAGAAAAACATCTCGATTAGGAAGGAATGAGTATGTTCATAGGCTAGTTTTATGGGGCTTACAGAAATTATATAATACGGAAATAAATCTCAAGTATCTTATGCTATGTGGTAGATTTAATAGGATTTTTATTTTTTACCCTCTAATTTTTTGCTGATGTATATCACAACACTAGATTATTCTCATTTACTCGTTTTGCCTCCAAATGTACCCTAATTAGGGCAGGAAGAAAGGGTTATCTTACAAGTAACAATTCTATTCTAGCCAGGATTAGGATATGTATAGAGAATGGAACCAGTATAAGATTCAGTATAAGAAAACTGCTTATTCGAAAGACAGGGGATGGAAAAAGGCCGGAGCAGTTCCATCTAATGAAGGTTGTATGATGTGGAGAGAGACCGGAGAGAGATGGTTATAAACCGCTGAAGAGTTTATAACGCTTTAAATGACATTATGGTTCCCCCCCCCCCCTCAGAAATTCTACAATAAAGGTTTATGAGATACCTATGAAGTTGATAGCTAATACTCATTAATAATATTAACAATATTATCTCTCACAATATATTAACCTGTTTCAAAAGACAAAACGTGATCAACCTAATCTTCAAGGTTCAAAATTATTTACAATTAAAACTAAGCAAAAAAATTTACAATAAAACCATTAACACGAAATATGACTTCCAAGAGCAATAACTAATAGTTCGTAAAAGTTGGTAGTCAAATACTCAATCACGAACGATCCAAAATACTGACTGAATCGAGTCGTTTGAGTAATCTTATATCCACTAGCTTATTGAGGAATTCAAAGTAAATACTAAATAAATGCTATCTTAGGTGTGTCCTAATTCTCAATAGTAATTATCTTATTGTGAATGTTTTAATGATTTCCTAAAATGGTATTTTTGATCTAGATTTAAAATATAGAACGGGACTAAAAATTTGAAATAATGTTTGAGCATTCCTGTGGATGTGAATGTAAGCCTTACACCGTTGATGACCGTTGAATCTGTCTATTAGATACTCTTTGAAGTTTTTGACAACTATGCTCACTTAGGAACCCTCTGTCTTAGATAGAAAGAAGGCACTTACCAATCTGTAACTGCCTGATGCCATTGCCATCCCTCGTGGTCTGTGCGAAGGGGCTCTCGATGATGACGAGGTCATTGAAGTCATTGTACTCGTTGCAGAGCAGCTTCTGTATCCGGTTTTGTAACATAATTAGTCACATGCCTTTTCAGCTGTATAACTAACTCTTAGGTTAGTTAATAGGTCGCTCTACATGTGGTATCTTTGTTTCTATTTTTTTATTTACGATGAGATTTGTTCTACTGCAAACTAGTTTGTCTTGATGTTTTAACATTTTTTGTCTTTTGTTGTTTGTTATCAGTAAGGAGACAGCAATTGAAATATTTTATTTAAAACAATAATTATTCTATAATTCTTAGGTTACATAAGTATTACCCTGTACAGATCAGTTGTAGGATATAACCTACTCCGTTGTTATAATTACTATTTGAACTGAATCACAGCTGTCGACGTCTGCCCGCTGCGCTCGTCTAAGAGGTAAAAAACCCACAACGGATCCTTATCATTTAAAGTCGGTACATAATTTCGATTAAGCATAAATTAAACGAAATCCATGGAAATCAATTTTACTATGTTTGAAACACGATATTTTATATTATATTAACTACCTGACCTTAAAAACGTATATACTAAACGGAAAAGTTATTACAGTGATTTTCTGTTACCCCCATTATTTTATAATATGTTTGTTACTTATAACTGAAGAGCTCTGTCTAAATAGATGATAACTAACATTTCATCAATCGTCTTGTAGGTTTGTTGGTAGTTCGTATATGAATAACAACTCTGTTCAATCTTGATGAAAATATATTGATATTACATGATATAATGGCGATACACAATAATTTACATGACTTTGACCTTTCTCTTAGATAACCATACTGCGGAAGTTTTCCAGCACTCAGTGTTGCCAGAGCACTCATTGTTGCCAGCCCCCTACAGTCTCAGGGAAATGGAAAACAAGTCTAGCTTTTGACTTGCTGTACTTTATTTCAGTTTTGAAGCATAAAGCCTTCTGTCATTCCTATATTTATAGCTAGCACCAGCCAGTTTAGGTCATAAATAATCATGTTATTCTGAAAAAGCAGTCCGTTAGAATTCACAGTTAAAACCTTTTTAGAGGGAGCCCTTTAATTAATGATAACTCTTTTTGCTATTTCCCCAAGAGAAAGAATGATGCTGATTTGCGCAATTGGGTTACAGAAGGACTCGAGAGAATGGCCTGAAGGAATGCAACGGCACCGGCTCGAATCCGGCATTAGGTTAGGGGTTCTTATTTATAAGGTGATTCTTATTTCCGTGGTTCCAACAAATGAAAACTTGATCCCCCACCATGGTTAGAATAGGGTGGTAACATGTAGATAACCCCCTTATATTGAAAATAATCAGGAAGAACAGGGTCATAAAAAAACATCGAGAGTACTATATTATTATTTAGTAAAAAATAATAATCTTAGTTCAAAAAAATTATAATAATTTCCAAAAAGCCCTTAGTAAGATATTGGGCGCGGCTAGACGGCAAAATAACTAGAACATGACGCAGTTCACTATTTGAATTTTAATATTAATCAACTCTATAATATTGCAAATACTAACAACATTAGTTCGTTTCCAGACCATGAAACTAATGTGGATATTTAATAAATAAAGTAATAAAAGGCACCTAAAAACAATTTGGGTTAAACGTCAGTGTGTTCTCCAACTTATAGGAGGAATGACGGATTATCCTACCGACTACCAACCCTGCAAACTATTCTAGCAAGAATGGGAAATTCGACCATTAATCTGAGGATCAATCTGGAAATAAAAGTCAACCAGCCCAGATCGAATTCGAACTGGCACAACGAGAATGAATTCAGAGGCTCAACATGCTTGGCCATCCACCTGATGTTTTAGGAGTAGCCAAGTGGAACTATATTTAATGCTAATTATACTGGTCCCAAGTTCTAGTTATGAACCTTATCTCTACGTACAATTATTCCTTGAAAGAATCTCTTAGTTTAGAGATATCGATATTGGAAGATATAGGCTAGAGAGATCTAAATAGAGAAGCGCGAGGCGGGGTTTGGCATCCCTCCAAAGGGAGGAAGCTATGTTTGGACGCAGTTGATGGGGTCCCCAGTGCCTCACGCCTCGGGTGACTACCCAGCTCATGGTGAGTTCATTTTCCCACTAATTATCATAATACAGCTCGCTATGATATTCTTTTGAATAGAACACCAATCCTCAGGTTTGATCCATTAACAGACATATGAGATCCCCAAATTACCTATGCATCAATCGAAAGTTCATATGTTGTTGACACACATTAGCTAAGCAATTTCTTTTGTCCAAGTTAAAAGTAACATATAATTATTTTTTTATATTTGTAGACATCGTTGTATGTATCATTGTCACGGTGTGTAAACTACAGAAAGGCAGTAAATTTCCAATTCAGTTTTCTCAGTGAATTACAAAAATTTAATAAAAAAAAACAGGGCATTAATATGAACTGAGACAAACTCTGATTATTGAAGCATATTAGTCTGCTTATTTCTTGGATATTATTGATTGTTCTGAACTTAATGAATACTTAAGTAATTTAAAAAGTATTGATCACTATATGAAGCTTATCAAATAGGAGTTATTACTTGAATTAAGAAGTAATTTTATATATAATCTTAAAAGTTTAGAAAAATTAATCTTCCTAATATTATAGTTATACACTGCCCTCATTATTTAAATTTCCCTATCAGAAAAATTACAATTTTTCGATTTTTACAAATCTTTGAAGGCTGTGATGCCTTCTATTTGTTGTACTCAATTAAAATAACCAGGTGCTTCTTATGTAGTGTATTTATAACATAAATATTTTAAATTTAAGTGAGTAAAAGCTCTGACATATAAAAATATACAAAACATCATGTTTTCGAAATGATCAAAATTTAGTTAGAACATTTTACAAATACGGAATAAGTTTTGAATTGCAGTCAATAAGTCAATTGCAATCATAAGTGATCGGAGTAATTTTTACAAAATTGGTAATTCAAGTTCTATTCATACAACCATAAAATGAACAGTATCGCCTTTCGTATTCAAATTAACAGCCTGCAGTACCTGAATTGGTTTTTTCTCATTCACATTGAAGAATTAACAAAGCCTGAACGAAAAGCCAATTTTGGTGCAACCTGAATTATTTAAACGTATCATCATTATCGGCTAAATTAGTGTTGTGCAGTTTTATGAATCATGTTTTATTTATTTTTTTACGTTTAGTAATTAAATTATTGTACTAAAACAAAGAAAAAACTATTTGTTTTTCCATTACAGGACATGTTTTTTTTTCAATAGTTTTTACTCTTATTAGGTTTTAATTCTTTCAAATAAAAATAGCTAAAGTAGGACGGCTGAAACATATATAATTGTTTAATAATTATGAGAAATATTCTATTATACGCGTTGATACTTCAAGAAAAAGTAAATAAAATACCCAACAAATAATTTATAATTTTAACCTAAATAGATTAGGAACAAATTTTTAACCCGGCTTCTATATATTAAAAACAAAATATTTCGTTTCATAAGTAAAATTTCTTACTATTCACTAAAGAAATTTTCATAAAATTCTTTAATACTCATATTGTTTTCTGATTTAGTATACGTAAGTGATAGTGAAGGTTTGCCTAATAAATGTTTTTAAAGATTTTTTTAAAGGAAAGAAAGAAAATGTTTCACCAAAAACGACCGTATGGTTTAAAAAATGAAAGTAGAAAAAATAATATTTGTAACATTTAACAAACACATTATTCTATTATATTCAGTAATAATTTTAGAGATGATGGAGAAAATGTGTTTAATGATCAGCTTGAAAATAGCTAATGAGCTGAAACATTGAGTACGTAAAGAAAACATTTTGTAACATAATAAAAAAAAAAAAATGTAAAATTATAAAGATTTGTAAAAAACTGTTTTTATTAATATAGTGATAGAATGCTTGGTTTACAAATGTATTTCTAATTTCTTCCTGATCTATTTAGCTCAATTTTATAAATACAAATATATTAAATTAGGAACTTTAAGATCACATATTAAAAAACAAAAGGAAAAAGAAAGAATTGTAAATTTACCCTAAAGAAAATGAACTAAGAATTATATTATTAAACTAATTATAATAATAATAATTTCATTAATCGAAAATATCTAACCCTGATATATTTTTCAAGGATCATCAGGGTAAAAACAGCATTTACTTTTTTTAAAATTTTATATTAGTTTTTTAATGAGAGTATCATGAAATAACTAGACATCTTTAATTAGAATAAATATTAGGTCTATTCAATATACAGCAGATGACAAACTTTGCTAAAATTGTGTAATGAATCATTTTTTTGAAGGACTTCTATAAGACAGAATTCTAAGTATGCATATTTCAAAGAATTTATACAACTGGTGATGTAAACTTAATTTGGATTTATCTTAATTTATTAATGAGAGAAGAATGACTTTTGTATATACAATATGTATGTATAATCTGATATACTGTTAAACATGACTTTGGATAGATTCAATTCAATCAACCAAATGTTGCATAATATGACATTGATTGACAGTTAATTGGCTTACAATAATAGGTAAGTAAATAGTTTATACAAATGGTTTTTTGCTAATAAATAATTTAATGTCAATGTATAAAAATATACATAAAAACATTGAAAGTCTTTCCTGTTCTAGAAAATATTCAAAGGCCAGTCCTGAGAAGAGAAGAACTCTCTAGTACCAAGAGTTGTCCTGGAGAACAGTTGAGAAAATGGAAGTCACTGGAAGGAGACTGGAGGACATTTTACTATCCAGACCAGAGAAGGGTGTGTTCCTTTCAGCTCTGTATTGAACCCACAACCATTAAATTCTGGGCCTCTACGGATTTCTAACTTTGAAAAAATAAGGTTGTTACTACCTCGAGCACACGTTAGAGTTTGTTGTAATCTTTGAATCAAACACCGTGGATATTTTCCAAAAAAAGATTCAATTTCTTCCAGTTTAAGGTATCACTTTTTGTTTTCTTAGACAAAAGTTAATTTCTACTTAGAAGACTTCACGTTGATTCATTTAAAGTTAACTACAAACTCTCAACTATGGTTGAGTGTGACAACACCTTAATAGATAGAAGTGAATCTAAAAAAAAAAAAATTGTATTTTTTGTAACATAAACATCTACATAATACAAATATAGTTCCAGATTCTGATAAATTAACCATAAGAAGTATTAATACAATATATTTAAAGATGCTAGGAAGAAACGATGAAAAATAAAGATAAAGTAAAATAAAGTCTTTTACAAATTGACTATTGAATTATCCTTTCGTTATTTATAGCAATTGGCATGCTTGTACATAACTAATATTTCGTAAAACAGGAAAAATATAATCAATAACATATATAGTTGAATGAATTTTAATAAAATTACAATATTATTGATTAACACAGATAAAATAAAAATTACTTCTTATACACCATATATTGATTGCAATTATTTAATTAGTGTTTGGTGACAGGCGGAGAGGAGATGGACAACTTACGTGAGGGGTAACAAATCCTCATCTGAGAACCAGGTTCTGCCAAGTAAGTTAGCATTAGCTATATTGTCACTACTTTAACAAAATTGGAAAGTGTTTAATTAATTAAATGTTTAAATTTATGATTGTTTAGGCTGGTATACAGACAATGGCTCTTCTCAATTGATTAGATCCCAGAACAATACAGGGTGAGTATTGACTTTATATATTTCTGTTGTGTATTACTGATTATAACGAAAAATACTTAGAAGAAAACTTATGAATCACCCTCCATAAGTTTGAGATGGGTTTAAATGTGTTGTACTATTATAATTTTATAGAAACTTGGGAAACCATTGTCCACCACCAACCATGAGGGTCTTAGGTGTAAACTTCATTGTTCATCTATAGCAGGGACCACCAAAGTTTTTTGGCCATCTACTTCAAAAAGTTTGCTAATTATCTTTTTACATTCTATATAAAAAAAGTTGAAAAAAATTGTTGTCTAACATGATTGATTTTCGAGGGCGAAGGATGTGCTTGAGGACGCTAGGCAAAATTAATAATATTTGGTTCGAAATTTACTAAAGGGAGCTTCACATCCAATTTATTTTTTTGCTTTATTTATATAGAATTATCATAACTGATGCCGAATCCAACATTATTTTTATGACCTCCTTCCTGGTCATTTCAGACGTAAGAGTTATCTGCAGTGCACCAGCCTATTCTAACTATGGTTGGAAGTCAAGAATGCATTTTGTGGGATCTCCACGGGAATAAAAGTCGATTCCCCGGGCGGGATTCAAACCGGCGCTGCTGCAGTTCCGAGGTCGCTAAGACCTACGTCTCAGCTCCCTCTGCTACAGACCCTACCCGGAGCCAGATGCGTATGATTGGCAATGGAATTGAAAAGGCATTTCATCACAAATTTTTGCGTAAAATTTATATTTGTCCAAAATTTACTCTTGGTTAAATTATTACAAAAATATATTTAAACTTTTTAATGACTAGTTCTTGGAAATAACTATCGATATTTTCAACTTAACCAATATGTAGCGTGATTATTCATTGTGGAATAACCGTGATTTAAAATCATCACATAATTTTTGAAAATGGTTTTATATATTTTCAGTTCTACGTTCGAAACATCCCATTGTTGTAAATTTGGAAAGTGACTGAAGCCTTCCTTCATCCTTTAAGCCAGAAGGCTCTGAATTATTTTATGCGTTCCCCAAGCGCATGCCATATATCTGCGCCATATAAGTGAATTCTACTTTCTAAATATATTACAAAAACAAAAATAGCAAATATACAGTGCATTCCAGCATTTACTTTGCGCTGTTTTTTTTTTCTTCTTTTCCTACATAATCGATAACTTCCTACACTCTAAGGATAACTGCAATAAATCTTTTTAGCTCGACAAGGTTATCCCGAAATTTATTTTGTCCAAGGAGGGAAAAAAGTTTGTGAACTACTGCTCTAGGCAGAGACGGCTGGTGGACTTTTCTGTTAAGTTCACCTTCTTGTGATGATTTTTAAGTGACTGTGGGGGGAGGAGGAGACCCATTATTTTTCTAAATTTGTTCCTTGTCAGGCTTAAGTAGTATTCAGCTTTTTACTTTTGTTATGTCAAAGTAATAAAAAGTCTGGATTAATAGTTTTGAAACCTAATATATTTCATTCTTTTTCGTTTTCCAGAACTCACTTTCATTCCAGGTGATATGTTTTAGTATGGCTGTTTGGCTATCCTATAAAAACTTTTAATGGTGTGCCTTTGTGTGTTCCAGGTATAAAGATGAGACGAAGGAGACTGATTGGCGGGGAAGAGTTGACTATCCCGACCAAACGGGTAAATATGTTAAGGAAGCAACAAAAAATCTGGTTTTTGTAACCTCAGTTTTTAAACATTCAAATATAATTCAGCATTTAAAAATTAAAATTTAACCATGTAAATTGACATTATAAAGAACAGATAAACTGTGTTAATGTAATTTTCATATTCTACATCTAAGTTCTAATTCATGCATTCTTTATTATAAGAACTTGAAGATCAGGTGCTACCTCATTCTTTTACTGCGCACCTCCAAAACCTCGACCTTCCGTACTCGTCATTATTTATAGCAAGGAGTCATGCGAATAAAGTCTCCGACTGTAACTGAAAAGAATCCTTTGGTGTTTGTGCAGTACTAGGGCAAATGTAGCGAGCAGAAGTCGATAAATAATATATCTGAAAATATTCCAAGTTAATTTGTATAATTTTTTTATTTTATACCAAATCGGCCTGATGGGCCTTACATGGTTGATATAACCGTTATTTTATATATATAT